>NC_058082.1:443098203-443250703 GCF_014858855.1 Bufo gargarizans | reverse complement strand
CCGAAGGAGAGAGTGCCATGCACGTGAGGGGTTACGATCAACATGGTATGGGAGAGGGATACAGTCGGTGCAAGTTAAGTTTGTCATGGCGTTATAGAGGCAGCAGGGTCACTCGTTGTAGGCTTGTCTGAAGCGGGCTTTGTTGACTGAGGATAATGTGCAGGCATTGATCGTGATAGATAGGTCTGTTGGTGGTGTTGAACAAGATGGGTGAATTATGAATTCTGTTGTATGCATTTAAGCTAGAGGCGAAAAATGATGATATAGAAGATAGACATTGTGGGATTCTTGATAGCAAGGTGGTGATGTCTGGACCAGAGAGGTAGATTTGTGTGTCATCATAATCTGAGTGATACATGAAAGCCATGGGACTCAATGAGGTGTCCCAGGCCATAAGTATATATTGTGAAGATCAGGGGTCCTATGACAGAGCCTTGCTGGACACCAACAGAGAGGGGATGAGATGAGGAGGTGGTGCGGGAGTGGGAGACGCTAAACGTCCGGTCTGTGAGGTATGATGTGATCCAGGAGAGAGACAGGTCAGTGATGCCAACAGGTGAGAAAGTTTTCAACAGAAGGGAGTGGTCAACAGTGTCGAAGGCAGAGGACTGGTCAAAGAGAAGGAAGACAGAGTATTCTTTCTTGGTTTTTGCTGTTAGTAGGTCAGTGCTGACTTTGGTAAGGGCAGTCTCGGTCGATTGTTGGGTTCGCAACCCAGATTGTAGGCGGTCAAACATTCAGCAGGAGGAGCGTTGGGAAGACAATTCTGAATGGACATGTTGATCAAGTAGCTTTCAGGCATACGGAAGAAATGATATCGGTCAATAATAATTATAATCTATTTATTTCACTAATATTTACACAAATTATTACTGATAAAAAAAACATCCTAATCACATTGCATTTAATAACTTTTATATGTTAAAATATTTTTGCCATGTATTTATGTGCCTCAGAATGAAAATACTGACAGTTAGTAACAATATCCCTGATAATAGTATTTAATTATCTTCCAGTGTTATAATTTTGTTAAAAAAAATTCTATATATTTATTTATTTAACATTACGCTTATTGGGATATTTTTCCTTTTTTAATTATTAAAGGAATCAACTGTTCACGATGATTCTGAAGACGTTTTTATTACCATCAGTAGTGGTCAAAATTCTGAAATTATTATTTCAAGCAACTACGATATCATCGAATGTATTGTTGAAGAAGACGACAGTATATTGGTAATTTTTTTTTATATATATACATATTTATAATTACAAAGTATAATTATATAGATTTTTTATTATATAACTTTTCTTTATTGGACAGATTTTTCAAATTTGAGCCTGCTTACGCGTATGTCCATTACATGATTAGGGGTGTAGTGTGTATTGCACTGTTAGGGGTGATCTGTTGAGGACGCTGTTATGTGCAACCTATTTAGAATTTTTTTTAAAAATGCTCAATTGAGAACACTCTTAGGGTATATCTGTGGAGCACTGTGTTAGGAGGGATATAATAAGTAAACTTATGGGGCAAAAAATCTGTATATGTAGTCACTTTCACGATGAATACAATGCAGCTAGCTGGCAGGCCTGCTCTTCAATGACATCACTTAGTACGGCTCTTCCAACTTCAGGAAGCATAAGCGTTACTTATTGACTAGTTATCACGCGTCTTCCGTTCAGCTCACTGCCGTTTGTTGCATTGCATTAGTTGTGAAAGCGAGTACAGAGGTTTGACTTTTTAATTCTAGGATAGAGATTTTTCCAAACATTACTCAAATAGTTTTCACACACTAACTTTTAGGAGCACTTGGATCCTTCAAATAGAATATCTTATTTTTCTTTTTTGGCTTTTAGATTATAAGAATTTACACATTATTATGTTCAAATTTCACTTTCAAACTATCAAGCAAACCTCAAAAAATCTATTTATAACTAAAATAGTCAACCATGTTGTTGGTTTAATCCGTATAAAATTTATTTATTTTTTATTAAAAATTTGAATTTCCTTTTTCCTTTTTTTTTTTGTTCTTAAAATTTTTAAAATAATTTTAAATTGCCTACATAACCGAAGAATTCTTCCATTTGTTTTATAAAAAGGATAACTTTTAATTTTTTAATTTTTTTTTTAGTAATCTTTATTAAAAAATTAAAATAATATAAAATATTATAAATTTGATATTTACATTAATAAAATTTTTAAAAATTATTAGATTAAAAAAATTAAATATCTTTTCAATTTAAACTTTAAATAATAAATTTAAGATTAAATATTATTTATTAAAAACAAAAATGTTCTTTTACCCCAAAAAAAATTTGTTCAAACTTTGGTTATGTTTTTAAGAATATAATAAACAACTTATTTTATTTAAATTTTTTCATTATTTAATCTAATATTAATTATTTTTTATATAATAATCATAACTAAAACGTTTTAATAAACATTAACAATAGAAATAATTAAATTATTAACTAAAAAAATTTTAAAAAAAAAATTTAAAAAGTAAATTTAACTATATTTGTAACTATTAGAGAAATTATTAGATATATATTGTTCATCAGCAATCTCAAAAGTTTTTTATTTTAAATAATACATTTTTTATATTAAGTATTTTATAAACTGATAAAATATTTATTATTTTTACCATTAAAATTAGAAGATATGTTATTAAATATATTTTTAAAGTTTAGTTTAGTGTAAAATAATTTTAGTCAATTTAAAAAAAATTATAAATGAATTTCATTTTTATTTTTTATTTTTACCAAATGTATCAAAAAATTTAAGATGTAATATTGTTTATTTTTTTTTTTTTACAGTTGGATGAATTATTAGGTGAAATGAACCGAATGTACAGTTCTGCAACACCAAGCCAAGTGTCTTTTACTAGTGATCCTTTAAAATCTAAAAATTTAAAATATATAGTCTTCCAAGACACTGAAGTTGAAAATCGAATTGGTCATTATGATTGGTGTCAATGTCAAAACTGTATTCCAATGCCGACCAATATCGAGTCAGTCTGTTGTAAGGAAATTTCCAATGCAGATCCGTTTTTGGAAGACTTAAATTGCATTACCGAGCACAAATTATTTGTCATTTATTGTAAAAGAGTAGAGACAGTCAATATCAATTTTCGATCTTGGGGAATTGTACAACAGGAACCGTCGGTAAAGGATTTGAACAGGTAAAGTTTAAATTATTTAATTCCCAATATTATGTTTAATTTTGTTAATAAAATGTATTTTTTATATACTTTCTAGATTGCTACGAAAAACTGCCTATCGATCCTTTACGGCATGGATTCATGGATACCTAGGGGCATGTAATCGACGACCCATCCTGGCATGTGCAGTGAATAGTGTTCGAATTTCATTTCCTGATCCTGAGTCTATATATTTAGGATATAAAAATACTAGAGAAAGGGCTGCTGAATTTCTAGCTTTCGAATAATTTTTTATTCGATTTGTTTTGGTTAAATAGAAGTTTTTATTGTTAAGTTAATAAATTATTTATTTTATTTAAAAATAACTATTTATGTTTTTTTGTTTATGGTGAACTTAAAAAGTTTTGTTATAAAATTTTATTTATCAAAATAAAAATCTAGTTTTGAATTGATAGTTTATGTATTTTAATTGAATAAAATTTATAATTATTATCTGATCGAAATGTATGAATGAAAAGATTGCACTTTCCACATGATTGCATAGCGCTGTGGTGCGTCCTGCAGTTGAATGGGTTATTCCTCCTTGATGCACCTGTGCTTCATCAGGCAATACTCTAAATTTGTAAGAATGAACACGCTATTACAAGAACACGAGTTCACATGAACGGAAGATAATCCAGTTGATCGACAGCCTTCCAGCGGATAGCATTTGATGGCATCTACTAGATGTTTTTTATTATTTTTTTAAAAGAAGGATATTTTTGAACCAATTTTGTTAATACCATTTAATAGACCTGCTACCTGTTCCTCTGTTGGTGAATTTTGCATTGATCTAACACCAGAGGACACGGGTAGCTCTTTAAGTAGCAACAATCTACACTATACAGTATACCCCCCATTGATACTTATTATACACTTATTAACCCTTGATCACAACCCTGTAATTTATTACAAGTCTTTAAGGCTGCATTAATAAAGAATATATTTATGAATACACATTACTAGATGGAAATTATGAACTATCTCACGTTAATTTTCTATTTCAGCACAGTTTGAAAAAAAAAAAATATTTCATTACACATATGTTAAATATAAGGCCTCATGCACAGACCAAGTTTATTTATTTGTTGGTGGATCACAAACTGAGTAAGCGACCAATAATTTAAGGGTCATCCGTTTTGCTTTTAAAAATGTGCGTAACAAGATGTTAGCCGGCAATATAAATGCCTATTCTTGTACGCTAATCGTCTACTAAAATAGAACATGATATATTTTGGCTGGATCCAGTGATGCGGATAGCACACTGAGTGTTGTGCAAAATATGTGTACAATAATTTACATCTATAAAGAAAAAAGGATAGTTGCCAAAACATATGTTCTCTTGCTCTCAAAAACAAAGATCATGTGTATGAGGCCTAAGCTGAATATTTGAAAATCTTAATGCAGTACATACATGTAATGCTGCTGTAGAGCCAATTAAAAATGTGCAGTATAAAAAACCCACAAGTGACCACATATTTAAAAGTGGACACCGCGTCTTCCTGTAATATTTGTTAGTTTAATAAACATTGTTTGAATATGTTTTTCTAAATAAAACTTATTTTCATATCATATATAAATAAATAACATTAATAAATAATTGGAAATAAAAGATATCAATAGTATTTCTCAAAAAATATTTATTAGATAAATATAACATTTTAGGATAAACAGTGAAATAAATTAGATTTATTTTAAAAAACACAGTAAATTGAATAACATTACGTTAAAAAAATATTTAGGGTTTGTATTACAATTATATTTTTTTAATCAAAATTCACAATTGGAGTTTTTTCCGCAATGGACATAGCCCTGAACCAGGTTAATTGTTGCCTTTTGATATCCTCCTTACAAGGTCTCTCAGCATTTAGAATATTTGCTGGTAAATTTGGTGCACGGGACAACCAGTCACTTGTAAGATTTTTTTGGACTAATTTAATAACATCAATTTGTAAGTTTTCCAAATAGTCAACATTGGCTTTTTCGTACACGTTCCGTACAATCCATCTCCCCTTGCCTTTTGGAATTTTTAAAGCTGTTCTAAGAGTTCCTTTTGGCTCTGTATTTTTTTGGGAAAATTTGACAACTGCTTGCTCACGACCAACGTTGTTATTATGGGTCAATGAGGCCAGTTTGGTCCGTGCTTCCATCCCATCAATTCCAAAGTGAATACGTTTACTGCGGTATTTAAGAGCTAGACTGTGAAAATTTTCAAGTTCACCTGTGTGGCAGTTATGTGCCAGATGAGGTAAATCAGACAACAACTGTTTGCTAGTTACAATTTCCTCAATCTTGGTGTAAGGTGGAGTTCCCAATTGTAACCAGAGGACTTCACGGTCAATGTCTTCTATTGGTTGGTGTGTGCAGGCCGAATACAAATCTCCTTCCCAGGTGTGTACATTTTTGACATGATTTAGTAGTGAAAGCCATTTTGCTTTTAGAAGTTCTGGTGAGTTTTCACATGTTTGGACACACCACCAAAAATGTATGATTAATTTTTCAATCCACGGAGTTATTTCTTTACAGAATTTAAGTTTTGATGCTGTATGCATTTTCTTCTTTAAAGATTTAGCATAATGCCAGACATCAAATTGGTGTATTAGGGATGGAAAATCGTTTTTAATTTTAGATCTTATGCCAACATGCCGATCCGATGCGAATATTTTGACCTTCAATCCTTTTTCAGCCATTCTGTTCAAAACACGCTCAAAACCGAACTTCTCCATGGCCACTGAGGATGAGCATTGAGTTTTTTGCACAACTTCAAAATCAACTATTTTTTTTGTTAAAAGGTCCATAACAGTATATATGCAGTACTTAGCACTATGGCCTGGACTGTCACATTGGCCATCCCCGGAAACACAAAGGGTTTTCCCTACTTTTGAATTGATTATACAATTTTTTTCCTTTTCCCAAGCTAAATGGATTGCTGGGAATAAAAATCTTGTTTGGTATCTATAATACGTTGTTTGTGAAATAAATGATAATCCTAAAATATTAAAAAATTCACTAATTTTTTGGAAATTTTGACCAGAAAAAAGAATGGATGAGGCAGTCAATATGTTCCCAGCAGAGTAACGTCCTATCTTTGGTTGGGTTTCAAAGAGTAAAAAAGAATGTCCAGCACTACAAGTCCCTTTGAATTTGCAAAAGGAACCATCATAATTTTTGGACCACGATTTCACCATAAAATTGCAATTTTTGTATTTTTGACATTTTATTTTTGTAAATAGTTCTTCAAGGCAGCTCTCAAACACAATCAATTTTTTATCGTTGACCAAGTTTTCTGGGCTAAGAAATTGCCTGCATGGATCAGAATTTTGTTTTTCTAAAACTAATGGTTCACACATAAAATTTTCTGAATCATCCAAACTTGATATTCCGGGGAGATATTCAGATTCGTGCTGTAAACTTTCATCTACATTGATCGATAATTGCTCTTCATTAACTTCAGGTTGTTCTAAGTTTGCAGGTTGAATTGGTGATAAAGGATATATATTTGACATAATATTGGAATCCGGATCCAATAATTCGAAATTTAAATTAATTTTTTTTTTTTGAGGTGATGAAAATCCTGGACTGCTTTCAAGAACTCTGCGTACACCTTGATGTAGAGGTGTGGACATATTTGGATTCAAAATGCATTGTTCCTGTTGAGTTGATAGTTGGGCTTCGTTTAATGATTGAGAAGTGGATAACAAGTACACTCTGCTATTGGTCAAATTGTAGTCAGTTTGGGTTGATACACTACACATACCATATTTTACAATTTCAGGTAGAATAGGTTCACCCGGAGAAATATTTTCGCAAAGACTTGTTGTAGGTAAATCAGGATCCCGAACTCGCTTTCTAGAGTGTCCAGTTGTTTTTTTTAAAGTTTCCTCAATAATACTTTCTCCATCAACCACATCTGGAAAGATGGTTGGAACTGCATCCCTGTTCAAAACTCTTCCGTAATGAGTGACTCTATAGCAATCCTCTGCAAAATGCTCTGAACAAATGACATATTTATTAGATTTTCTTCCTTCGCCAATTTTTTTGGCCACACCATTGATGTCAGCAAATTTTTGACCAGTTTGTGCAAGCCACAAAACAACAGGGTCAATGTCATTCGGAAAATAGTGCATTATTATATGGGGACTTTGTCCTCGGCGGCCAGATTTGTTACGACACTTAGTCACAATGCAGGCCGGCATCTTTTTCTATTTGAATCTGTAAATAAAAAAAATGAAATAAAAATATTAACCACCACAGATACCCTAGCTTAAACTTAAGTTAATGAAACAGACTTTCTTGAATTCTACACTACAATACTTTCAAGGTTTATATAGGTCTAAAGATCTATATAGTTATGGGTGTGTCTGGATCCGCAAAATGGTGAAAGGCCATTGTCTTGATCTGTATTTTGTTGATCCACTGTATCCCTATTTTCCGGATGTGCAAAACACAGACGGAACTCAGAATGTAGCCTTAGAGGGGGAGGATAAATGGGAGTGGGTTAATACTGGAGGCTATATTGCTTGATCAGTGCTTAATAGGGAGTTGCTACTTTACAGAGCTACCTTTGTCCTATGGTGGTCTATCCAAACAAATAGCACCACAGGGGGACCAGATACCAGGGAGAGTAGAAGCTGTTATCAAAACAGTGTCTATATACCTTTATATTTTTTTAAAAACTGCATCTACAGCCTGGCAGCGAACGATGTCCACTGCCAGGCTGCTGATCCACTACTTTACCTTTTGGACCTGTGAACGCATGCGCCTGTGTGCACGCACGTTCACATGAAGTCTCGCCTATTGGCAGAGGATGCGCCGTTTTGTTCCTGAAGAATACCAGGTACGCCTCCAGGACGCAATCCAGCATAAGGCGTTACAGTAGTTGTTAAAGATCTTAATGATAATTTTATTTATTTTGTGATAAAAATGAAATATGAAAAAATTGACTTTCTGTTAGCATAAATATTTTCAAAAAAAATTAATAATGATAAATACCTTTTATGTATAGATTTTAGTTTTAGAAAGTGTCCACAAGTAATGAAACCTTAAAATTAAAAAAATATATAATTTTTATTAATTTTCAGATTTAAAATAATATTAAATTTCTTTAATAAAATTTATGATAAAATATAATAAACACATCCATGTGATATACAAAACTAAATATTTAGAATTAATTAATAAGATACCAATTAGATACAAAGACAATTGATCATGGGAAAATATATTTTCAATAAAAATTTTAATTACAACAGAGTATTAAAAATAAATAAAAGTATTGTTAACAAAATTAAAAAGAAAAATCATTAACATGGAGAAACGACGATTTTTTTTACAGCTTAATAAACATGGCTAGCAGCATAAAAAACTCGGGCAGCCTATATTAGGTAAACACATGATAATTATAATTTATCATTTATTAAAAATTGGTTTTATGAAAATTAAAAATAAATAAATTAGTTTGATAAAATAAAGACTTTTAATTTAATTACAATAGAAAAATAATTTTTATGGTAAATTTTATTTTTGGGTATATAAACACTGTCTATGTAATTGTGTGTGAATATATATATATATATATATATATATTTATATATATATATATATATATATATATATATATATATATACTCTTAATTTTAATTAAATAAATTCTATAAATAATTAAAAATTAACTGTATTTTTGATTAATCTATTATTGTTAATTATATAAATGAAACAAAAACTAAATCTTTATTGTCATATAAAATTAATTTTATGTTCATTATAATTAATCTAATAATTTTGTATAAACTTTATTAAAATTATCATGTAACAATTTTTTTTATTTATATTTGAATATAATATATTATAAATTAATACTACGTACTATCACCATATATCTATTGAATAATTTTAAATTTATTAATATATATATTTTATTTATAAATTAAAAAAGTTTTAGTTAAATAATATTCAAAATAATACTTTAACTTGAATTCAATATAAATAAATCTAAACTATTTTTTTTATTAAGTTAAATATGCAAATGTATAGATACAGTTGTATACTAAATTTTTATATATTTATTAATTTAATAATCTATATATTTTATTTAAAATAGTTAAATTAATCTTGATTTTATATGTTTATAGTGAATTTTAATGAAAAATTGTTTTTTAGATGTTTCATTTTTTAATTATGATATAATAATTTATACTTCATTTTAAATATTTTAAAAAAAATATGTATACATTTTTATAATATTATTTTTGATTTTAATTTTGTAATTATAATGTAAAAAAACTAATAAAATTTTTTAAAAGTAAAATTATTTTATTACCAATTTTTTTAAAAATTTAATACAAAAGAATAGTAAATATATTGATATTTTGGGGTTTATTTATGCTATAAAGATTTTAATATGTTTTGCTCAAAATATAATTTTAATTTTTTTTAACAGATAAAAATTCAATTATTAAATGTTATTACATTTGTATGTATTAAGTTTTAATTTAATATTTATAAAAAAAAATTAAAATTTTACAATTTGTAATATTTTTTACTATTAATTATTTTAAATAATCTACATATATATATATATTTAGACAAATACTAATATTTATAAAAACAAATTATTTTTTTTTATACAGCTATATATACATATATAAATATATATATATATATATATATATATATAAAAATATATAAGTATATATATATATATATATATATATATATATATAGATATACATATATATATATATATATATATATATATATATATAAATATATGTATATATTTTCATTGCAATAAAATTTTGTTGGGATATCATGAAACATCTGTATATATAGATATAAATATGTGTATATATGTATCTATATATAAATATATATATATATATATATATATACACACATATGTATATTTACATATATATTTATTTGTATATATATGTATAGTTATGTGTATATATATTAATTACTATAAAAGTAGTCATGTGATTAAACATCTGTGTGTATACACATATATATATATAACTATATATTTATATATTAGATTATATACAATAAAAAAAGAGATATATAGATACATATTATACATATATATATATATATGTATATATGTAACTATATACACTCTATATTGGCTGGCTGTAAATGTAGCTATAAATATATAGCTACACACTATTGTGCTTGATACATTTGATCAATACTGAAAAAAATCAACTCTATTTTCTGTAATAAAAACTTTTATTCAACTACAATAATGCCCCATTAATCGTTGGTGGTATTAGTGGTTATGATCGCTTGTTATTATGTAGAAATAGTTACCTAATCCGAAGATCCAGCGATGAACGTCCAGAAAGCTACCTCCTCCGCTTGCTGCTGGGCTTCGTCTGTCCCACGGAGCTCTGTGACGTCATCGGCGCAGGCGCAGTGGAAATGTCTGAGCGGGGAGCGGTCAGACATTGACTGCGCCTGCGCCGAATGCCTCCGAATGCCGCGACGAACGGCGCAGGTGCGGGATTTCTGAAGGCTGAAGCAGGGGGAGGATCGAATACAGTAAGAGATGGGCGTGCTGGAGCGAGGCGATGGGCGGCAAACTGCAAGGTAGACGGAGCCTCTAGGTGCTGGAAAAACGCCTGCATAGCACCTAGAGGCTCATTTGCATAAAGATATAAGTGCTTTTTTTGAGGTATCGGCCGAACGGATTAATGTAATAATTAGCTTGTAAGCTACATCAGACACTAGCGGATCGCTAGTGTCTGAACACCAAATATGTGATATGCAAGTGGTAGAAACCCTTTAAATATATCATATAGGAGACACACGCAGTGATATTTGAGAAGTGAAATAAAGTTTATTGGATTTACAGAAAGTGTGTTATAATTGTTTAAACAACATTAGGCAGGTGCATACATTTGGGCACTGTTGTCATTTTATTGATTCCAAAACCTTTAGAACTAATTATTGGAACTCAAATTGGCTTGGTAAGCTCAGTGACTCCTGACCTACATACACAGGTGAATCCAACTATTCTAGAGTATTTAAGGGGGTCAATTGTAAGTTTCCCTCCTCTTTTAATTTCCTCTGAACAACTCTCAAATGACCTGAAGACAAAGATTGTTCACCATCAAGGTTTAGGGGAAGGATACATAAAGCTGTCTCAGAGATTTCAGCTGTCTGTTTCCACAGTTAGGAACATATTGAGGAAATGGAAGACCACAGGCTCAGTTCAAGTTAAGGCTCGAAGTGGCAGACCAAGAAAAATCTTGGATAGACAGAAGCGACGAATGGTGAGAACAGTTAGAGTCAACCCACAGACCAGCACCAAAGACCTACAACATCATCTTGCTGCAGATGGAGTCACTGTGCATCGTTCAACCATTCGGCGCACTTTACACAAGGAGATACTGTATGCGAGAGTGATGCAGAGGAAGCCTTTTCTCCATCCACAGCACAAAAAGTGCAGCTTGAGGTGGCTAAAGCACATTTGGACAAGTCAGCTTCATTTTGGAATAAGGTGCTGTGGACTGATGAAACTAAAATTGAGTTATTTGGCCATAACAAGGGGCATTATGCATGGAGGAAAAAGAACACAGCATTCCAAGAAAAACACCTGCTACCTACAGTAAAATATGGTGGTGGTTCCATCATGCTGTGGGGCTGTGGGGCCAGTCCTGGAATCAGTGACAAAGCTGAAGCTACGCCAGGGCTGGATCTTTCAACAAGACAACGACTGCTCAAAATCCACTAAGGCATTTATGCAGAGGAACCAGTACAACCATCTCAGTCCCCAGACCTGAATATAATTGAAAATCTGTGGTGTGACTTAAAGAGAGCTGTCCATGCTCGGAAGCCATCAAACCTGAAAGAACTAAAGATGTTTTGTAAAGAGGAATGGTCCAAAATACCTTCAACCAGAATCCAGACTCTCATTGGAACCTACAGGAAGCGTTTAGAGGCTGTAATTTCTGCAAAAGGAGGATCTACTAAATATTGATTTAATTTCTTTTTTGTGAAGCCCAAATTTATGCACCTGCCTAATTTTGTTTAAACAATTATAGCACACTTTCTGTAAATCCAATAAACTTAATTTCACTTCTCAAATATCACTGTGTGAGTCTCCTATATGTTATATTTAACTGACATTTTTTATCGTAACAACCAACGATTTATACAGGGAAATCATGACGATTAACAAGGTTGCCCAAACATTTGCATCCCACTGTATACGTATATACACATTAACTGTGGACATAGATGTATGCACAGCATTGAACTAAATGACTTATATCTTGTCTCCATCTCTCCCCCATCTTTTTCCTCTATATGTAGGTGCTGTAACACCTCCTCAGGTGTAGTCCATTTTTATCTGATGTATCATGTTCTATTTATATATATACAGGGAGTGCAGAATTATTAGGCAAGTTGTATTTTTGAGGATTAATTTTATTATTGAACAACAACCATGTTCTCAATGAACCCAAAAAAACTCATTAATATCAAAGCTGAATATTTTTGGAAGTAGTTTTTAGTTTGTTTTTAGTTTTAGCTATTTTAGGGGGATATCTGTGTGTGCAGGTGACTATTACTGTGCATAATTATTAGGCAACTTAACAAAAATCAAATATATACCCATTTCAATTATTTATTTTTACCAGTGAAACCAATATAACATCTCAACATTCACAAATATACATTTCTGACATTCAAAAACAAAACAAAAACAAATCAGTGACCAATATAGCCACCTTTCTTTGCAAGAACACTCAAAAGCCTGCCATCCATGGATTCTGTCAGTGTTTTGATCTGTTCACCATCAACATTGCGTGCAGCAGCAACCACAGCCTCCCAGACACTGTTCAGAGAGGTGTACTGTTTTCCCTCCTTGTAAATCTCACATTTGATGATGGACCACAGGTTCTCAATGGGGTTCAGATCAGGTGAACAAGGAGGCCATGTCATTAGGTTTTCTTCTTTTATACACTTTCTTGCCAGCCACGCTGTGGAGTACTTGGACGCCTGTGATGGAGCATTGTCCTGCATGAAAATCATGTTTTTCTTGAAGGATGCAGACTTCTTCCTGTACCACTGCTTGAAGAAGGTGTCTTCCAGAAACTGGCAGTAGGACTGGGAGTTGAGCTTGACTCCATCCTCAACCCGAAAAGGCCCCACAAGCTCATCTTTGATGATACCAGCCCAAACCAGTACTCCACCTCCACCTTGCTGGCGTCTGAGTCGGACTGGAGCTCTCTGCCCTTTACCAATCCAGCCAAAGCCCATCCATCTGGCCCATCAAGACTCACTCTCATTTCATCAGTCCATAAAACCTTAGAAAAATCAGTCTTGAGATATTTCTTGGCCCAGTCTTGACGTTTCAGCTTGTGTGTCTTGTTCAGTGGTGGTCGTCTTTCAGCCTTTCTTACCTTGGCCATGTCTCTGAGTATTGCACACCTTGTGCTTTTGGGCACTCCAGTGATGTTGCAGCTCTGAAATATGGCCAAACTGGTGGCAAGTGGCATCTTGGCAGCTGCACGCTTGACTTTTCTCAGTTCATGGGCAGTTATTTTGCGCCTTGGTTTTTCCACACGCTTCTTGCGACCCTGTTGACTATTTTGAATGAAATGTTTGATTGTTCGATGATCACGCTTCAGAAGCTTTGCAATTTTAAGAGTGCTGCATCCCTCTGCAAGATATCTCACTATTTTTGACTTTTCTGAGCCTGTCAAGTCCTTCTTTTGACCCATTTTTCCAAAGGAAAGGAAGTTGCCTAATAATTATGCACACCTGATATAGGGTGTTGATGTCATTAGACCACACCCCTTCTCATTACAGAGATGCACATCACCTAATATGCTTAATTGGTAGTAGGCTTTCGAGCCTATACAGCTTGGAGTAAGACAACATGCATAAAGAGGATGATGTGGTCAAAATACTCATTTGCCTAATAATTCTGCACTCCCTGTATATAATTTGTTTTTAATAAAGAATTTATATTTTGATGATATACCCGTTTAGTCTCAGTTCACTTTTGGTATAGGTGTATTTATGTACACTGAGTGTGTTTTTTTCTTACTTTTTAGGCTCTTTTTTCACATAGTACATTGATACATTACTTGCATGTCTATGTGCATTTTGAAACCTGTATATAATAATAATTCAGACTACAATGCCTGGGGTTCTGGATATCCAGGTAGAAACACTGTGACACGTGCAAAAGCCATACCTAGAGGGACATCTTAGGCCATCCTCACACCACTCTCGCATTCCTACACCTGGGTTCCACCATCACTTTCTACATAGGGGGACTTATTCCCTCATTTCTGAAATGCAACTGGCGTCATGAAAAATTACATTTATTAACATCTCTAAGGGACCCCCCTGGCCTATGTCACCAGTAGTCAGCTGCAAATGCAAACATATCAAATTTGCTAACAACAACACTGGGCGGTTGTCCACATATTAGTATTTCTATAAATGTAAGTGTGCTGCAAATTTGAAGGCTATTTTATACATACGTATATGTGTAATGTTCAGTAGCTATGCTATGCATGCTGCAAATGTATTTTTACAGCTAATATATTACTCTGTATTATCTCCTCTAGAGCCCATTTTGAAAGAACATTTTCATTTTTTTATTCCCTGACTTCTGAGAGCCATAACATTTATATTATTTGGTTGCTATAGTTGTACTAGCAGAAGGACCCGGCTTTTCACGGGTATATTTCATCTATGTTTGTGTGTGTCATTACAAGATATCAACAGTATCAACAGTATCCACTATAACAGTGACATCTACAGTAACCCGCCCCTTAACAGTGACCGCCACAGCGGCCTGCCCCCTGAGCAGTAACATCCAGATCGCCCTCCCTTTTAACTGTGACATCCACAGCCTCCCTCCCCTTAACAGTGACCTCAACAGCAGCATTCCCCTTTAGCAGTGACCTCCACAGCATCCCGCCAACTTAACAGTGACCGCCAGAGAAGCCCGCCTCTTAAACAGTGACCTCAACATTGGCCGCCCCTTTATTAGTGACCGCCACAGTACCCCATCTCCTTAACAGCGATTTCCACAGCACCCTGTCCCCTTAACAGTGGCCTATGATGATGTATAGTCTTGTGTACATGCAGTCTTACCCTTCGGGCCTCAATGCGCTTAGCTGACTAACAGCAATCTGCCCTTTAACACTGCCCTGCATAGCAGACAGACCCCTTAACTGTGACCTCCACAGCAGTCTGCCCCTAGGGTGGCCAGGGGTCCAGTTTTAGGTCAGACAGTCTGGCTTTCAGACTCTCTGTCCTCCATCCAGCGCAGAGCCTGGATAGACACAGGGATGTCCTTTTGAACAGCTCACTCTCTGTCACAGATAGAGTAACGGGTATCAAGATAGAGCGGAGGTGCACCCCCTGAGCTTCCACCCAGTCCCTGCCTACTTGCACCACCCGCCCTAGGTGACGGAGCGCAACTGGGCCACAGTCCCTAACCTACTAAGTGCAAGCAGAGAGAAAGAGACAGCATGGAAGAGGACAGCCACTGAGAAGTTACAATTAGCGGACAAGAGGTAGAACAAAAACGGAAGGCGAGGCGGGTCAACTAGCAGAGGTCAGTCCAGCAAGTCACGTCAGAGCAAGGGAAGAGGCAAAGACAAATCCGTAAACAAGTCGAGGTCAAAATCCGAGAAGTAGCGTCAAGGTATAGGGAGCAGGCAGAAGAGGTGTCAAGAGGCGGATCGAGGTTCAATTCCAGAGGTAGCTTAATAACAATAAAATACACAGCCTATAGGACGAAAATCACAGGCAACATGTAGCCAGCAGGCCGCCTGTATTTATAGTGGGGAGTGAGGGTCATGTAATGTGGCAAGCGTCACATGACCGACAGACAGACAAGCCGAGCACCGGCGCTCAAGGCAGACCTAGGAGCAGGGAGCCTCCCAGCTAGCAAAGCCGCCCTGGGAACGAGGCTAGACACAGATCCTTGCTCCCGAAGCTAAGCAGCAGGTCTGCGGCTGATGGGAGACCTTTGGCGCCCCATTACACTCTCAGAGCATGAGCTGCAGGGAGAAAGTCACTTTCCCTCCCACCCCTGCAGCTGACAGAAGTTAATTTATACCTTTATTTTTTCAATCCTTGTCAGCTGCTGAGTAGCATAGCATAGCATAGTAGCATAGTACATAAGGCCGAAAAAAGACATTTGTCCATCCAGTTCGGCCTGTCATGCTGCAAGTTGATCCAGAGGAAGGCAAAAAAAAACTGTGAGGTAGAAGCCAATTTTCCTCACTTTAGGGGAATAAAAATTCCTTCCCGACTCCAATCAGGCAATCAGAATAAATCCCTGGATCAACGATCTCTCTCTAGTAGCTATAGCCTGTAATATTATTACCCTCCAGAAGTACATCCAGGCCCTTCTTGAATTCCTTTATTGTACTCACCATCACCACCTCCTCAGGCAGAGAGTTCCATAGTCTCACTGCTCTTACCGTAAAGAATCCTCTTCTATGTTTGTGTACAAACCTTCTTTCCTCCAGACGCAGAGGATGTTCCCTCGTCACAGTCACCGTCCTGGGAATGAATAGATGATGGGATAGATCTCTGTACTGACCCCTGATATATTTATACATATTAATTAGATCTCCTCTCAGTCATCTTTTTTCTAAAGTGAATAACCCTAATTTTGATAATCTTTCAGGGTACTGTAGTTGCCCCATTCCAGTTATTACTTTAGTTGCCCTCCTCTGGACCCTCTCCAGCTCTGCTATGTCTGCTTTGTTCACTGGAGCCCAGAACTATACACAGCACTCCATGTGTGGTCTGACTAATGATTTGTAAAGTGATAGGACTATGTTCTCATCACGGGCATCTATGCCCCTTTTGATGCAACCTATTATCTTATTGGCCTTGGCAGCAGCTGCCTGACACTGTTTTTTGCAGCTTAGTTTGCTGTTTATTAAAATTCCTAGATCTTTTTCCATGTCAGTGTTACCGAGTGTTTTACCATTTAATAAGTACGGGTGACTTGCATTATTCCTTCCCATGTGCATAACTTTGCATTTGTTAGTGTTAAACCTCATCTGCCACTTATCTGTGGGGGCGTGGTCTAAATGGGGCAGGGGCATGGGGCAGGGGCATGGCTTTACCCTCCATCTTTTGAGGGTGGCCTAAATGGTCCCCCTACCTGCCCCCTGAACTGTGACCTCCACAGCACTTCGCTCCCTTAACCTCTTCCAGACACATGATGTACCGGTACGGCATGTTTTCCCGAAACTTGACACATGACGTATCATGTGTATTTCCGATCACCGCCGCCTGGCGGGTGGTGATTGGAACAAGGTGCCTGCTCAAATCATTAAGCAGGCACCTGGGCTAAATGCGCGGGGATCGGCGATTGCCGCAAACCGAAGGTCAACTCAGACCTGCGGTTTGCGGCTTTTACAAGCGGCAGCATTTGCAGTCTGCGGTGCCATCGGGTCCCCATGCGGCTGTAGGGGGGGACCCGATGGCATGGAAGGCAGCACGATGCCTTCCTGAGGCATATGCGCTGCCTTCCGATGACGAGCCTGTGAGATCCAGCCCTCTGGATCTCACAGGCAGGAAGCTGTATGAGTAATACTCACTGTATTACTCATACAGCCAATGCCTTCCAATACAGAAGTATTGGAATGCATTGCAAAAGGTTATACCCCCTAAAGTTGAAGTCCCAAAGTAGGACAAAAATTCAAGTGAAAAAAAAGTTGCCCCGGAAAAAAATTTAAAGTTTCAAGTAAAAATAACCAAAAACGTCATTTTCTCCAAATAAAGTTAAAACAAATTGGTAAAAAATAGGGGGGGGGGGGGGAGTATACATATTAGGAATCGCCGCGTCCGTATCAACCGGCTCTATAAATGTATCACATGACCTAACCCCTCAGATCAACACCGTAAAAAATAAAAAATAAAAACTGTGCTAAATATACAATTTTTTTATCACCTTACATCATAAAAAGTACAAAAGCAAGTGATCAAAAAGGCGTTTGCCCACCAAAATAGTGCCAATCTAACCATCACCTCATCCCGCAAAAAATGAGCCCCTACCTGAGACAATCGCCTAAAAAATAACTATGGCTCAGAATATAGAGACACTAAAACTTAATTTTTTTTGGTTAAAAAAAGCTGTTATTGTGTAAAACTTACATAAATAAATAAAAAGTATACATATTAGGTATCGCAGCGCCCGTATTGACCGGCTCTATAAAAATATCACATGATGTAACCCCTCAGATGAACACTGTGAAACATTTAAAATAAAAACTGTGCTAAATAAACCATTGTTTGTCACCTTACATCACAAAAAGTGCAATATCAAAAAGTCACACGCAAGTGCCATTATCAAAAAGTCACACACACCCCAAAATAGTGCCAATCAAACCGTCATCTGATCCCGCAAAAATCATACCCTACCCAAGATAATCGCCCAAAAACTGAAAAAATTATGGCTTTCAGACTATGGAAACACTAAAACATGTTTTTTTTTGCTTCAAAAATGAAATCCTCGTGTAAAACTTACATAAATAAAAAAAGTATACATATTAGGTATCGCCGCGTCCGTGACAACCTGGTCTATAAAAATACCACATGATCTACCCTGTCAGATGAATGTTGCAAATAACAAAAAATAAAAACGGTGCCAAAACAGCTATTTCTTGTCACTTTTTTGGAGTTACTACTCTAGGGGTGCATCAGGGGGGCTTCAAATGGGACATGGCTTCAAAAAACCAGTCTAGCAAAATCTGCCTTCCAAAAACCGTATGACATTCCTTTTCTTCTGCGCTCTGCCGTGTGCCCGTACAGCGGTTTACGACCACATATGGGGTGTTTCTGTAAACTACAGAATCAGAACCATAAATATTGAGTTTTGTTTGGCTGTTAACCCTTGCTTTGTAACTGGAAAAAAATTATTAAAATGGAAAATCTGCCAAAAAAGTGAAATTTTTAAATTGTATCTCTATTTTCCATTAATTCTTGTGAAACACCTAAAGGGTTAACAAAGTTTGTAAAATCAGTTTTGAATACCTTGAGGGGTGTAGTTTCTATAATCGGATCACTTTTTGGAGTTACTACTCTAGGGGTGCATCAGGGGGGCTTCAAATAGGACATGGTGTCAAAAAACTAGTCCAGCAAAATCTGCCTTCCAAAAACCGTATGGCATTCCTTTCCTTCTGCGCCCTGCCGTGTGCCCGTACAGTGGTTTACGACCACATATGGGGTGTTTCTGTAAACTACAGAATCAGAGCCATAAATATTGAGTTTTGTTTGGCTGGTAACCCTTGCTTTGTAACTGGAAAAAAATATATTAAAATGGAAAATCTGCCGAAAAAGTGAAATTTTGAAATTGTATCTCTATTTTCCATTAATTCTTGTGGAACACCTCAAGGGTTAACAAAGTTTGTAAAATCAGTTTTGAATACCTTGAGGGGTGTAGTTTGTGCGACGCAGAAAAGGTGATGGATGGACTCTACATGCCTGGTTCCCACCGTGAAGCATGGAGGAGGAGGTGTGATGGTGTGCGGGTGCTTTGCTGGTGACACGGGATTTATTCAAAATTGAAGGCATACTGAACCAGCATGGCTACCACAGCATCTTGCAGCGGCATGCTATTCCATCCAGTTTGCGTTTAGTTGGACCATCATTTATTTTTCAACAGGACAATTACCCCAAACACACCTCCAGGCTATGTAAGGACTATTTGACCATGAAGGAGAGTGATGGGGTGCTGCGCCAGATGACCTGGCCTCCACAGTCACCGGACCTGAACCTAATCAAGATGGTTTGGGGTGAGCTGGACCGCAGAGTGAAGGCAAAAGGGCCAACAAGTGCTAAGCATCTCTGGGAACTCCTTCAAGACTGTTGGAAGACCATTTCAGGTGACTACCTCTTGAAGCTCATCAAGAGAATGCCAAGAGTGTGCAAAGCAGTAATCAAAGCAAAAGGTGGCTACTTTGAAGAACCTAGAATATGACATATTTTCAGTTGTTTCACACTTTTTTGTTATGTATATAATTCCACATGTGTTAATTCATAGTTTTGATGCCTTCAGTGTGAATCTACAATTTTCATAGTCATGATAATAAAGAAAACTCTTTGAATGAGGTGTGTCCAAACTTTTGGTCTGTTCTGTATATATATATATATATATATATATATATAAAGCTAACTATCTAACTATCTAATGTAAATACACACCAAAGCACAGAGCACAGCAATGTCACTGATGTCTCTCTCAGAACTGAGGGGTAGCCAACTTTCCTATTGGTTGCTAGGGATGTTGCTAAGCTCAGACAAAGACATTGCATCCTTCGCATTGGCCCACAAGCAAGAACCAGGGAGGGATCATGGGTTCAGATGAAAACAAATCTAGAATATTCGCGAATACGAATATATAGCACTATATTCTACAACTTTGTGATTAAAATTCGCGATTCGAATATTCATGATCAACACTACTTTTCCAGCCCCACTCCTCAGCACCTTCATTGTACTGACCCCATCTATTATCATCCTGTTGAGTCCACAGTGTTTACTGGTTGAATTAACTATGTCACACAACAGGCCTCAGGGAAGACAACCTCCTGCTTCATGCTACCATCAAGAGTATTAGGGTATTACACTTTTCTTTGAAGAGTCTCTGAGGTAACCCATTAGTCTTTTAAAGTGCAACCATGTAATCGAAACAGTCTATATAGTTACCACCTTCTATGATATTTGGTATGATGCGGTAATGCAATATACTAGCTATATACTAAGAAAATGAACTATAGCTAACTCTAACATTAATATTATTGTGCAATATACAGGATGTCATTGTACCCTTGCCTTGCTCACTAATTTCATCCCCAGGCCTAGTTTTCAGCTCATCTTCCAATGATAAAAGACTATAGGAAGCCTGCACTGAAACTACCTATACAAATATCCAAATCAAACTTGAATGGACCCATTCGTTACTTTTTCTAACTTCTTCTATGTGCATTTTCATTTCTCAAATCACTTTGTAGTTGTCATTCCAATATTTTTATTTTTTTTATTTTAGATTTCTATTCTTGTAGTACATATTCTGTCTCTATGAATTTACAGCCAATGGTCACATTTTGTTAGACCTTTGTGTAGTGCATGATTTATCACTCTGCTTCTTAGAGGGAAAGCTATTTCCTATTACTGGTAAGCAGGTTACCATTTAAGAGAGCATTTTACTTTTGTGTCCATTTTTACCTGGCCTGCGGCATGTACTCTAGAACAGACATTCATTCTGTGTATTTATATGTCCTTTGTTCCCTCTTTGAACTTCATTTTTCAAGCAGTTTTTCAGCCAATGTGTTGAACAGTTTACACAAAAATCACTCATGAGTGCGGCTCAAACGCAATAGTGTAATTGGTCCTCGTATATACAAAAAATTAAAATCATCCAAGGAAAGCATTTTTTTTCCGCCTCTGTAATTTCAGTAGCTCTAACAATCTTAAGAAGATACCTGTCGGAGTTTGACAACCTGTTAAGGAATATATTAAGTAAAATGGAGATATTTGCAATCAATCATTTGTTTGAGAAAGCATTACTATTCTTTACAAAAATATATTTTAATCCATACAAAAAAGGTGCTAGTTTAGTTATTGCACGCAAAAAACACAATAAGCATGTCATGATGACAGACTAGAGATGAGCAAAATAATTTGTCTCAATCGATTCGCCTTATCAACCAAAGTTCTACACCTATGAGAGGGTTGTCCCCACTGCTGAAGTCACTGCCCCTGCTGCTTGTTGACAGGCTCAGTCATCTCCACCAGCGCTGACAATCTCGCGTCTGCGTCACTGCTCCAGGTAGCGTAGCAAGCATAGAGGCTCTGCTTCCACTACTGGAACAGCGACCGCATACGCAACTACAGTAGCGGCACATGAACAGTCACTGTTCCAGAAGTTACCATATTACTACCAACAAATTGTGACTTTTACACCACTTTGGAATGATATTCCAATTGTTCCCATGTGTCCTCTGTATTCTTTCAATGCTCCAATCAGCCAAGACTAAAACTTAGCATTTAATTACTATGCTAAACATCCATATAGTACTTTATGTTACAGAATGATTCAACAGATTGCATTTATTTGATCGGTGGAGTATGGGAGGTAGGTATCAGTCAGTTCATGAACAATATTTAAACAAATAAATAATAGCAACTCACCAAACAAGTTTAATGATGGCCATTTATCTAGTCCATGTCATAAATCAATGACAATGAATGAAAAGGATGGTGGGTGTCATGCACTGCGAACACAGCAGCTCTAGCTCCACCTGAACCAAAGCCTAAAACCAAATGGATTGATATACAGTAAATGCAGAGTTGCCACCCTGGAAAGAGGGACCATGCCGACTATACCCTGTTATGTCTTAAAATCTACCTTATGTACTCAATCCCATGTTTCCGACAGTGTATCAAACCCAATGCAGTTATCAGTGGGAAGATACAACTGGGTTAGAAGATAAAAGTAAAGTGGTCAAGTAAGATAAATGGCCAGATGGCCCAGAGCAAAGGTCCAAATTTATTTTGTGTCATTTTGGCTACTAGGAGTACAGACCTGTTATTGTTGTAATATGTTGTCCTTTCATAGGGCAGCATATCCATATAAGAGATCTACAGTACTTTAAGTCCTTCCCCATACAGACCCCACAAGATACAGGGGGTATCGCATGAAAAATATTTTACTTTTCAAACCAGCACCTGCATCTGGATCCTTTTGTAATTCCATGTATTTAAAAATTTTGTATAGTCACTGAGTTATTCAATAAAATATATCGGTATAGCATCACTTGCAGTTTTTTTTTTCTTTTTCTTATTTATTTGTCCAGGTCACTCAAATGGCCGCACATGCTCAGTTTTATCCTTCAACTGCCTCTTTAGCTGTCATAGGGAGAGAACTGCAGCAAAAAGGACACACATCCTGAGAAATTGGAGCAATGAATGGGGAGATCTCTGGATCTACTGTATGTGAGGTACAGTGCAGAGCTTGTTCTAGCTCTTTTAGAAAGCAGTTTTCATCTACTACATGTATAATGTCTGATTTTTATTTTGTATATTATTCATGGGATAACCCCTTTAATGGCACCTCAGACCCACAAAGATGGTATTAGTAACCCTTAAAAGGGTTATACGAGCTGAACCCGCACATAACATCATCTTCACTCTTTTAGCATTTGTTGCTCTGATGCTCCCTCTTGCCCTTTGCTGCAGGGCAAGGTCTGTTTTCTTTACAGCCCCACTGTTATAAGTGGAGACTTCCATCTAGCAGTGATCCTGGTGACATCAGCACGACAAATGGGAGGTCTATAGTGCTGCCCTAAGCTCTAAAACAGCCTAGGGCAGCACTATAAGACTGCCCATTTGTGCCAGTGTCATCAGATATCTCCACCTAGAACAGTGAGGATGTAAACAAAGCAAGGAATTTAAGTTTTCCACCATTGACCTATTGTATTTTTGAAACGTAAGCCTGCCTATAATAATATGTCTCATACCCCAGTGCTAAGATGATTCTCATTATAGACAACTATTTATCCCATGAATATGACATAAGTGTTTGATAGATCCATGTCCAACCTTCCATCTCTATACCAAACCCCCATACTGCTGTAAATGGAGATCTCTCTGTTCACTTCTATGGGAGTTCTAAAAACAACTTGTAAAATTGATTGGCTATTTTCGGAAGTCCAATAGAAATGAACAGAGAGAGAGAGAGAGAGCGTCATTCATGTGAGGCCACCTCTTCATTCCCAGTATCCTGTAAATATGCTATAATGGTCTAAGATGGAAAAAATCCTTTAACATGACCAATCATTACAAGAAAAAAAATATATCACATTGACCAGGGAATGAACAGAACACTTAGATGGTGTCCTCCTTGTCATCTTTTTAGTTGCAGATCTGCCAAACCCCAAGATACTCTTCTCCCATCCAAGATGACCACATTGCGTCTCAGAATACTTTATTTTGTAGCCTAAGTCACTGCCTACGTGTCCAGCCCTGCTCTTGGCTTGGCCAGTACTGTTCATGTGAGCAGTGCTGGCCAATCTGAGGAATTATCTTGGGCTACCAATGGACACAGTGTAGCCATCTTAGATGATACAAGAGGAGCTTGGGAATTACCAGATCTGCAACTAAAACTAATAATGAAAACCAGGTCACTATGTAAGTTTTTTCCTTGAGCTTTAGCATGTAATACTTTCTAATTTCCAAGACAAGCAAGCCATGTGCCTTCTCTACATCTGAGAATACATTACCCAGAATCCTCAGCTAAATGGCTTGCACTGGCTTTCCCTATTGTATAATTACATTAATATAAGACCTAAATATAAATGCACCTGCCATTTTGCACTATCCCAATGCAGCACACTCTAAACTACATGTCTCTACAGCAGGAGAAGAATGCTTCAGAACAGCTTGCTCTGTCGTAGACATTTCCATTTGGAGTTATATATCCCCATTGACCCTCTGTCTTCTGCCTCTCAAGTTCCTTTTCTACACAATCTTCTAGCAACACCTGCTAGTACTAACAGAGCTAAGTCACAAATGATTTCCCAAATGATATTTTGTGTGCAAACGAATCTGTTGGAAGCTGTAGGCATCACATCCATAGCTAGCCCAAAAGAAATAAAAACTGCTACTTTCCATTCTCTGCTGTGGCCGATCGTTCTCCATACTAACTAGGAGAATGACATTTCATAAAGCGATATAAATACCACCGCAGTGCGAGCATGTATTGAAATCCTCCGAGAGCCACATGTTGACAGACATTTGACAAGGTGAGGCCAATGAGACCAGCATCACCTTGGAGCTATTTAGAATTGTAATTGTTCTGGCATGTTTCATATTTCACAGTTGAAACAGCATTAATTCAACAATTCTGCCATTTGTTGCAGTATCTTGACAGTGCTAGATTGTGACAAATCTGACAGAGACTATCCTGATATTGAAGCACTTCACATACATATCAAAGTTTTAGTTCTACAAACTTTATATGCAGAAGGGAATGTACATGACCGTTGTTTGGATCCGTGTTAGATTTTTTTCCCCACTTATTTCAATGGGTCCATAAAAAATGCAAACAGCACACAGATGCCACCCACGTGCAGTCCACATCCATATATCCATTCCACAAATTATAGAACATGCCCCATTTTTAGCCACAAGCTCTGGCCCATAATCCTATTCAAGTCAATGAGTTGTCAAAAAAATTCGGGTGGCACACGGGAGTCATCCATATGCCATCCGCATTTTGCGGACCTGTTGCCTGGAAACGCCAGGGACAGCTCTCTGAGCCATGAGCAAACAGTGCAAACTGTCTAAACGGACCCAGGAAGAGCTGAAGACAGTTTGCTGTTCATTTTCTGCTGTGACATCTTTCCAAACTCCTACCACGACTGTGTCCACTAGGATAAGTCATGAAAGGAAGTTGCCCGTGACCTCCATCATATCCAAAAGGAGACTGTCAGCCTAGGGCAGTGCCTGAAATGGGTAACTGAATCCACTGGCAAATATGTATGTGAACCCACCATTGCACCCTAAAGTATGTTAACCCCCTATTGCATGATGTATGTTAACCCCCTAGTGCACCATAAACTAGGTTAACCCCATAGTGCACTACAATGTATGCTAACTGCCTATTGCACCATAAACTACAGTAAACACCTAGTGCAACCTAATCTACATTTACCCCTTAGTACACCCTTAAGTTCATTAACGCCCTAGCGCACCATAATGTATGCGAACTGCCTATGGCATCATAAACTAGGTAAAACGCTAGTACACGCTAAAGTTTATTAACCCCCTAGTGTACCGTAAACTACTTTAACCCCATAGTAGTGCATCCTAATGTATACTTACTGCCTACTACACCGTAAAGTATGTTAAAGAGGACATTTCACTTGTATAAACTATGTGAGCTGAGTATGCTGCCATATAGAGCGGCGCCTGGGGATCTCACTGCACTTACTATTATCCCCGAGCGCTGCTCAGTTGTCCCGCTATAGGCTCCGGTACCTTTGCTCCTTAAGTTATAGTAGGCGGGTCTTCCCTTGTCCTGTGGGCGTCTCCTTCTCCTAGGCTGCAGCGCTGGCGAATCGCAGCGCACAGCTCACAGCCTGGGAGAAAAAAACCTCCCAGGCTGTGAGCTGTGCGCTGCGATTGGCCAGCGCTACAGCCTAGGAGAAGGAGACGCCCACAGGACAAGGGAAGACCCGCCTACTATAACTTAAGAAGCAAAGGTACCGGTGCCTATAACGGGAGAACGGAGCAGCGCCCGGGGATAATAGTAAGTGCAGTGAGATCCCCAGGCGCCGCTCTATATGGCAGCATACTCCGTTCACATAGTTTATACAAGTGAAAGGTCCTCTTTAAGTCCCAAATACAACCTAAAGTAATTGAACCCACTTAGGCATGGATGAAAATATAGTCATTGATCTTGTTCTTTTCTGTTGGGAGTGAAGGACGTTAAGACCCACTTGAATTATTAGGTTATCAAGATGCATATGACAGGTTATTATTGATTGATTTCAGCTCAGCATTTAAGACGGTGGATCCATCTAAGCTGAAAACCAAGCTCATGTATCTCAGTGTCAGAGCATTTTTGTGCAGGGGGATTTTTGGATTTTTTGACAGATTGAGTTAAAAAGTTAAAGGTTGCTGATCATTTCTCTACACCAGTCAGATTAAGTACTGATGTCCCACAGGGTTGTGTATTGAGTCCTTTTTGTAATCTCTACTTACTTATGATTGTGTCCCTGCTTTTGGAGGCAATTCTATAATCATATTTTCCAATCACACCACAGTCATTTGGACCGATCATGGACAATAATGACTCTAAGTATGGAGAGGAAGTATATTGGGCTACATGGTGTCAAGAAAATAATCTAACACAATGTTGATAAAACTAGGGAAATTGTGGTAGATTTTAGGTCTAGGAGGGTGGTTTCAATGGAGCAGCTGTGGCACAGGTTTACGGGTTTAAGTCCCTAGCTGTTCACATATCTGAAGATCTTACAATGGTTAGAATGACTCAGCAGCAATTACCTTTTTCGAGGTGCCTAATACAAGCTAGTCTAAATCCCAAGATTTCTATTGGCTGCCAATTATACCTGCCAATTATATTGCTGCATCGTATGGTAGTTGTACTGTTATTAATCCCAAATTGTTACAACAGGTGGTTAAGACTGCCCAGTGCATCACAGGTGTTCAGTAACTATTGATTCATGGTCTTTTCCGTAAGCGATGTCTGAACCAAGCAAGGGAAATTTGAAAGGATATTGATCATCCAAATCACAGTTTGTTTGAATTATTGCCTTTGGGTAGGCGCTATAGATGTCATTGGTGCTGCACTGAAAGGTTAAAGAGGAGGGTTTTTTTTCACAGAAGCTGTGATATTGTTGAATCAAGAAATGTCTTTATAAACTTTTATTGTAGATGCCGCTTTAGTATTCTGGCTGGATGTTGTGCTTCATTGACCATTGTATATATCTTCACAAACTCTAATTCTTTATATTCATTACTTAACAGCACTGTTAACAATATGGTGGATGATGTCAACAAGGATTCATCGGATGATGATGCAACCCAAATTGAAGAGAGAGTTCAGAGATCCCTGTGCATGGAATCATCTGCAGTGAGCTCCAACACTTCTACAGCCATTACTCCTGAGAACCAGCCATCCCAAGAACAGAGGTCTCCCAAATGTGCTCCGCATCAGAGGAGGGCGACCAGCCTGTTTCTGACAGAAATACCAGGGCCCTGACGGATTCTTTTGTCCTTGAGTATCTCAATAGAAACAGTGCTGAGAGGCAGGAGGAGATTTTGTTAAAGAGTCTAGTCCCCTACCTTTGAGGTCTGCCACAAGAAAGGCATATAGGACTAATATCCTTAATGTTGCACATTTAAGCTGGACTGCAGGAGCCCTTTAATCTGCTACCTTATTTGGAACAATCTAGATTCAGGATGATTTGCCCTCCTATCATCCACCCAAGTTACCCCTGGGACACAGCAACCAGTTCCGAGGGTGCACCTCTATTTTACCAAGACAGGGAACAATATGTTAAGGAACCCTGCCATGTTCATTCTTCTGATTCTGACAGACAGCCTGCAAAGTGATGCCTCCCTCCATTCATAACTCTGGTCATTTTACTCAAGACCTTTATGATAATTTATTTTTTTATTTTTTTGCTCCTAAAATTTTCTCTTCTCATTTTATATGAGTAGATAGTTTAACCCCTTCATGACCAGCGCCATACATGTACAGTGCTTATCAGGTCTTTAAAGATGGAACTCACTTGTGAGTGCAGAGGGAGCTATAGCCACCAGGTTTATTCAGTTTTAAAGAGCAGACACCCAGTGATAATGTCTGCAATCAGTGATAACGCTAATTGCAGACATTTAACCCCTCATGGCCAATTATGACCACGGCATGGCTTCCCCATGCTGAGATCGGGGAAGCCGTTCATTTTTGTTAATAGCATGAGTCTCTCTGATGAGTTCCATGCTATTACTGGTGTAGTTCTTAAGAAATGGCAAATCTGCAATACGCTGCAAAGCTAATTCATTAAAGTGTAAGGGAGAAGCGATCTGAGTATCACATAGTCAATCCTCCTGGGGGGGGGGCTTAAAAAGGTAAAAAAAAAGCACAGACCCGGAGAATGAAGGAAACGTGTCAGTTTTATCGCATACGGAGTTGCATTTTAGCTTCTTTTTTTTTTGTTCTTTGTATGTTTCTACCTAATCAAATGTAAGGAGTTTACAATTCACTTACTTCATTTGCAGTGGCTCCTTTCTCAGATTTCACTGAGGGTCAAATAGAAAAGGTGGTGGTGTGTGCCTGTATGTGAGGAGTGATCTGAAGACAAGTGTGAAAGTGGAAATTGTGGGTGAGGAGGGTGAGGATGTGGAAACCTTATGGGTGGAAGTTCAAAGGGATATAAACACTGAAAAAATAATACTTGGTGTAATCTATAGACCCCCTAACATCACAGAAGAGATAGAAACGCAACTGTATAACCAAATAGAGTGGACAGCATAGGCTGGTACAGTAGTCATAATGGGAGATTTTAACTTCCCAGATTGCAACTGCAACTGCAGGACCAATTTATGGGCCAGTTTGTAGAAGCTCCCACTAGGGGCGATGCTCTGTTGGATCTGGTAATTTCTAATGATGCAGAGCTAGTTGGTAATGTTACTGCTCGAGAAACACTAAGTAATAGTAACCACAATATAATTATTTTGCCCCTAAACTATAAAAAGCAAACTCTGTCAGGCAGAGCAATGACACTGAATTTCAAAAAGGCTAATTTCCCTGGGTTGAGGGCAGCATTTCAGGGCATAGATTGTGAGCAGCTGCTGTCACATAATAATACTGAACAAGAAAAAAGACAAAAAACACAGCGCCTCATGTGTGGTTACGTCTTACAGATAATATAGATTTACGGTGTGTATTTCGCTTACCGGATTCTGTTGTGAGGAGTCACAACAGCTAGATGTGCCTTGGCGTCCCTATAGCGATCTACCATCAGCGCAAAGGGACCGCTATGGGGACGCGAGTAGCGCCGGCGTTTGCAAATCTATTTATGGGGGAGTTTGAAGATAAATTCATCATGAACCACCCAGACTGTCATAAACAGATTGTATATTATAAAAGATACATCGATGACCTGTTCATCATCTGGGATGGTAAGGAAGATACTGCGAAAATGTTCTGCAGTTCCCTCAATAACACGAACTGGGGAATCTCCTTCACTCCAAACTTCAATAAAGTGGAGACAGAATTTTTAGATATCATTATCTCATGTCACAACAACCACTTGAGCACAAAAACTTATTTTAAAACAGTGGACACCAATAGTTATATCCACTACTCAAGTTTTCATCACAGAAAGTGGCTGCAAAATATACCTTACAGCCAATGCAAAAGGATCAGACGTAACTGCACAAAAAATGAGGATTTCAAAACCCAGACCAAAATTCTTGAAAATAGGTTTCGTGATAAAGGCTACCCCAAAAAACTGGTGAAAGACGCCATAAAAAAGAGCAGTTTACAGTCACAAGAGGAATGCCTATCAATTACCACTAAACAGCAGGACCCTATAGAAATAGTCTGGTTTATCACACAATATAATACATCCAATAGACAGATACAAAAAATCTTGAGAAATCACTGGCATATCCTCCTACAGGATCCGTATATAGCAAAACACCTACCTACCATACCAAAAATTACCTATAGAAGAGCATCGACAATAAAGAATATATTAGCCCCAAGCAGACCGAAACAACACACCCAAACGGTAGGGGAAAGCGAACAGAGCCTAGGTAAAGGAAAGGAAAAAGGGAGCTATAGGTGCGGAGCCAAGAACTGCTTGTGTTGTAAAATTATCACACACAAACAAACCTCCTTTACCTCCAATTGCAATGGTACATCATTTCCAATAAAACATCACCTCACCTGCCATTCCACTTACATCATTTATCTTATTGAATGCAGATGCGGCCTGCAATATGTCGGCCGCACTACCCAAGCCCTTCACTGCCGGGTGAACCAACATAGGTACAATATCCGTAAACAGTATCTGAAACACGGGGTGTCCAGACATTGTGCATCCACACCGGAAAAAGAGAAACATGAGATCAAAATTACTCCAATCGATTTCATACCGGAGAATCCCTTTAACCGCTTCGAAAGATTACAAAAAAGGGAAGTATATTGGATGTACCAATTAGACACACTGAGCCCACGAGGCCTGAACGAAATTAGTGAGACCATCCTATGATGATAATAATACATATACAGTATAGGTTAAGGTTTTGATAACACATATCAATATAAACCCCAACATAAATTGGGTCCACTGACGGGCACTGGCATACCATCGTGTACGTATGCATGGGTGTATATTCGTACAACATTTTTCCCCCCCCAAAAAAATTAGGGCCAAGAGTAGGGTGTTTAGAGATTTTTTTCTATATATCAAGATAAAAGGTAGTCAGACGCACAAGTCTATGTGATCACCAACCGGGGTGCCCACAGTCGAGTAGTATCACCCCACTACTCAAGAAAATATTAAAACAATCAATAGAAGACTGGGCACACCACAGGATATTAAGCCACAAGATTTAATTAGTTTAAAACGATTCAAAAAATCAATTGAAAACAGTAGTTCTAAAAATATTCAGGACAATAAAAATAAAAATAAATAAGAGTAAATATTAGGAACAAGGTCAATCTTTAAAATACACGTTATACAAATAGATCTATCAGTGTGCTGAGGATCCGGAAGAAAAATGATAAAATCGGCTGAGGGTAAGCACGATTTTAAAGGACACTCAGTCACTGGTAGTAGGGATAAAAATCCTTAACAGCCGACTAGTAGCGGCACAGTAGTGGGTGTCAAGGTAGCTATAAATCTGGATCTCTTTGAACAGGGTAGGTACAAGTCTGTAGTGACAGCTATCGGCCCTTATGCCACCTTGATAGCGTCTGCTGGATTCCCGCAACAGATGGGAATCTATTGATTGTTTTTTTCTATATATACCTTAACACTTATATAACACATTTATAGGCATACTTAGCCATCTATAAACTACCGATAACTACTATTTATCATTTATCATCATTATTATTATTATTCCTTCTCTTATTAGCCATTAGCTTACCAATTTACATATTGGATTCTATATTATAATGTATATATATTTTCGGTTGGAATATTCTGATATATGTATATCCCAACAAAAAAAAAAATCTCGCCATACAACCCTGCCCTATTGGAGTATATCCATCAGGTCTACACCAGAAATAAGGGACTAATTAATTTTAATTACAGTAATATAATGATAGCTAGGTAACTATAGCACTAGCCATTAGTGTAACACCAATAGATGCTTCCTATTTCGTCTTATATATGTTTTATAACTTATAATATATTTTAATCTATTTATTTTCTTAATAAGAAATTTTAAACATTACGATTTATACCCCTTTATACCCTATATAAGTGGCTGGTATATGATGATAATTGTATATCATAGCCTGGCCCCATCTAAAAATGAAGATACCCTATTTTGTCATATATATATTAAAATTATGCCACTTCCTCTGGGAGTAATGATCCAGAACCTCCCAGCAATTATTGCACAAATTATCATGTAGAATAAAGTAAATATAAACAACAGCGCTATACCAGACCGACCTGTGGATTGTAAGGATCCCGGTCTGAGAGATCGGGCAGCGCTGGATATCACAGTACGCAGGAGAGCCGGGAGACCCTGCAAGAACAATTAACAGGCGAACCGCTGCATAGTGAAAGCGGGGAGCCAGAGACACACACATACAGCTCTATGTGGAGGCGAACCGCTGCATAGTGAAAGCGGGGAGCCAGAGACACACACATACAGCTCTATGTGGAGGCGAACCGCTGCATAGTGAAAGCGGGGAGCCAGAGACACATACAGCTCTATGTGGAGGAATAATGTTCACTGCGGTCCCGCAGTGAGTAGCAGCGCTGCAAACACACCATTATAAGCACCATGAAATGTCTTATTTCCAACTAGACAATGTAACATTAAATGTATCACTATGTATACTATGAAACCTACTACTGATGAAACAATGTATTTAATCATGTCATGGAGCGCTTGACTCTGCGCTATCCAGTCTGCACACCACAGAAAGTGCCAGACACCGAACATCATTTGCCACTGATCGCTAAAGGATACCAGCAATTAGCCTCATTATACTAAACACGCCCACCCCAACTTTGAACCTCCCACAGTTTAACCCGCCAAAATAGCGTTTTAAATATCCCCTATACAAGTGAATCTCTATTCTGCATATTGTCCTGACGAAGGGGGCACTTCGCCCTTGAAACGCGTTGACTTTAACCACCTCCCGACCGCCTAATGCGCCGATGCGTCCGGGAGGTGGTTGATTTGTTCCTCCTGGACGCATCGGCGCGTCATCTCGCGATACCCGAGATTTCCTGTGAACGCGCGCACGCAGGCGCGAGCGCTCACAGGAACAGAAGGTAAGCGAGTGGATCTCCAGCCTGCCAGCGGCGATCGCTCGCTGGCAGGCTGGAGATGTGATTTTTTTTAACCCCTAAAGGTATATTAGACGCTGTTTTGATAACAGCGTCTAATATACCTACTACCTGGTCCTCTGGTGGTCCCTTTTGTTAGGATCGACCACCAGAGGACACAGGTAGGTCAGTGAAGTCGCACCAAACACTACACTACACCCCCCCGTCACTTATTAACCCCTTATAAACCCCTGATCACCCCATATAAACTCCCTGATCACCCCCCCTGTCATTGATCACCCCCCTGTCAGGCTCCGTTCAGACGTCCGTATGATTTTTACGGATCCACAGATACATGGATCGGATCCGCAAAACACATACGGACGTCTGAATGGAGCCTTACAGGGGGTGATCAATGACAGGCGGGTGATCACCCATATAGATTCTCTGATCACCCCCTGTCATTGATCACCCCCCTGTCATTGATCACCCCCCTGCAAGGCTCCATTCAGACGTCCGTATGATTTTTACGGATCCATGGATTGGATCCGCAAAACACATGCGGACGTCTGAATGGAGCCTTACAGGGGGGTGATCAATGACAGGCGGGTGATCACCCATATAGATTCCCTGATCACCCCCTGTCATTGATCACCCCCCTGCAAGGCTCCATTCAGATGGCCGTATGATTTTTACGGATCCATGGATACATGGATCGGATCCGCAAAACACATGCGGACGTCTGAATGGAGCCTTACAGGGGGGTAATCAATGACAGGCGGGTGATCACCCATATAGATTCCCTGATCACCCCCTGTCATTGATCACCCCCCTGCAAGGCTCCATTCAGACGTCCGTATGATTTTTACGGATCCATGGATACATGGATCGGATCCGCAAAACACATGCGGACGTCTGAATGGAGCCTTACAGGGGGGTGATCAATGACAGGCGGGTGATCACCCATATAGATTCTCTGATCACCCCCTGTCATTTATCACCCCCCTGTCATTGATCACCCCCCTGCAAGGCTCCATTCAGACGTCCGTATGATTTTTACGGATCCATGGATTGGATCCGCAAAACACATGCGGACGTCTGAATGGAGCCTTACAGGGGGGTGATCAATGACAGGCGGGTGATCACCCATATAGATTCCCTGATCACCCCCTGTCATTGATCACCCCCCTGCAAGGCTCCATTCAGATGGCCGTATGATTTTTACGGATCCATGGATACATGGATCGGATCCGCAAAACACATGCGGACGTCTGAATGGAGCCTTACAGGGGGGTAATCAATGACAGGCGGGTGATCACCCATATAGATTCCCTGATCACCCCCTGTCATTGATCACCCCCCTGCAAGGCTCCATTCAGACGTCCGTATGATTTTTACGGATCCATGGATACATGGATCGGATCCGCAAAACACATGCGGACGTCTGAATGGAGCCTTACAGGGGGGTGATCATCCCATATACACTCCCTGATCACCCCCTGTCATGGATCACCCCCCTGTAAGGCTCCATTCAGACGTCCGCATGTGTTTTGCGGATCCGATCCATGTATCCATGGATCCGTAAAAATCATGCGGACGTCTGAATGGAGCCTTACAGGGGGTGATCAATGACAGGGGGTGATCACCCATATACACTCCCTGATCACCCCCTGTCATTGATCACCCCCCTGTAAGGCTCCATTCAGACGTCCGCATGTGTTTTGCGGATCCGATCCATGTATCCATGGATCCGTAAAAATCATGCGGACGTCTGAATGGAGCCTTACCAGGGGGGTGATCAATGACAGGGGGTGATCACCCATATACACTCCCTGATCACCCCCTGTCATTGATCACCCCCCTGTAAGGCTCCATTCAGACGTCCGCATGTGTTTTGCGGATCCGATCCATGTATCCATGGATCCGTAAAAATCATGCGGACGTCTGAATGGAGCCTTACCAGGGGGGTGATCAATGACAGGGGGTGATCACTCATATACACTCCCTGATCACCCCCTGTCATTGATCACCCCCCTGTAAGGCTCCATTCAGACATCCGCATGTGTTTTGCGGATCCGATCCATGTATCCATGGATCCGTAAAAATCATGCGGACGTCTGAATGGAGCCTTACAGGGGGTGATCAATGACAGGGGGTGATCACCCATATACACTCCCTGATCACCCCCTGTCATTGATCACCCCCCTGTAAGGCTCCATTCAGACATCCGCATGTGTTTTGCGGATCCGATCCATGTATCCATGGATCCGTAAAAATCATGCGGACGTCTGAATGGAGCCTTACCAGGGGGGTGATCAATGACAGGGGGTGATCACCCATATACACTCCCTGATCACCCCCTGTCATTGATCACCCCCCTGTAAGGCTCCATTCAGACGTCCGCATGTGTTTTGCGGATCCGATCCATGTATCCATGGATCCGTAAAAATCATACGGACGTCTGAATGGAGCCTTACCAGGGGGGTGATCAATGATGGAGGTGATCAGGGAGTCTATATGGGTGATCACCCCCCCTGTCATTGATCACCCCCCTGTCATTGATCACCCCCCTGTCATTGATCACCCCCCTGTAAGGCTCCATTCAGACATTTTTTTGGCTCAAGTTAGCGGAAATATATATTTTTTTTGTTTGTTTTTTCTTACAAAGTCTCATATTCCACTAACTTGTGTCAAAAAATAAAATCTCCCATGAACTCACCATACCCCTCACGGAATCCAAATGCGTAAACATTTTTAGACATTTATATTCCAGACTTCTTCTCACGCTTTAGGGCCCCTAAAAAGCCAGGGCAGTATAAATACCCCACATGTGACCCCATTTCGGAAAGAAGACACCCCAAGGTATTCGCTGAGGGGCATATTGAGTCCATGAAAGATTGAAATTTTTGTCCTAAGTTAGCGGAAAGTGAGACTTTGTGAGAAAAAAACAAAAAAAATCAATTTCCGCTAACTTATGCAAAAAAATAAAAATTTCTATGAACTCGCCATGCCCCTCATTGGATACCTTGGGGTGTCTTCTTTCCAAAGTGGGGTCACATGTGGGGTATTTATACTGCCCTGGCTTTTTAGGGGCCCTAAAGCGTGAGAAGAAGTCTGGGATCCAAATGTCTAAAAATGCCCTCCTAAAAGGAATTTGGGCACCTTTGCGCATCTAGGCTGCAAAAAAGTGTCACACATCTGGTATCGCCGTACTCAGGAGAAGTTGGGTAATGTGTTTTGGGGTGTCATTTTACATATACCCATACTGGGTGAGAGAAATATCTTGGTCAAATGCCAACTTTGTATAAAAAAATGGGAAAAGTTGTCTTTTGCCAAGATATTTCTCTCACCCAGCATGGGTATATGTAAAATGACACCCCAAAACACATTCCCCAACTTCTCCTGAGTACGGCGATACCAGATGTGTCACACTTTTTTGCAGCCAAGGTGGGCAAAGGGGCACACATTCCAAAGTGCACCTTTCGGATTTCGCAGGCCATTTTTTACACATTTTGATTGCAAGGTACTTCTCACACATTTGGGCCCCTAAATTGCCAGGGCAGTATAACTACGCCACAAGTGACCCCATTTTGGAAAGAAGACACCCCAAGGTATTCCGTGAGGGGCACGGCGAGTTCCTAGAATTTTTTATTTTTTGTCAAAAGTTAGCGGAAAATGATGATTTTTCTTTTTTTTCCTTTTTTCCTTACAAAGTCTCATATTCCACTAACTTGCGACAAAAAATAAAAAATTCTAGGAACTCGCCATGCCCCTCACGGAATACCTTGGGGTGTCTTCTTTCCAAAATGGGGTCACTTGTGGCGTAGTTATACTGCCCTGGCAATTTAGGGGCCCAAATGTGTGAGAAGAACTTTGCAATCAAAATGTGTAAAAAATGGCCTGCGAAATCCGAAAGGTGCACTTTGGAATATGTGCCCCTTTGCCCACCTTGGCTGCAAAAAAGTGTCACACATCTGGTATCGCCGTACTCAGGAGAAGTTGGGGAATGTGTTTTGGGGTGTCATTTTACATATACCCATGCTGGGTGAGAAAAATATCTTGGTCAAATGCCAACTTTGTATAAAAAAATGGGAAAAGTTGTCTTTTGCCAAGATATTTCTCTCACCCAGCATGGGTATATGTAAAATGACACCCCAAAACACATTCCCCAACTTCTCCTGAGTACGGCGATACCAGATGTGTGACACTTTTTTGATGCCAAGGTGGGCAAAGGGGCACATATTCCAAAGTGCACCTTTCGGATTTCGCAGGCCATTTTTTACACATTTTGATTGCAAAGTACTTCTCACACATATGGGCCCCTAAATTGCCAGGGCAGTATAACTACGCCACAAGTGACCCCATTTTGGAAAGAAGACACCCCAAGGTATTCCGTGAGGGGCATGGCGAGTTCCTAGAATTTTTTATTTTTTGTCGCAAGTTAGTGGAATATGAGACTTTGTAAGGGAAAAAGAGAAAAAAAAAATCATAATTTTCCGCTAACTTGTGACAAAAATAAATAAATTCTAGGAACTCGCCGTGCCCCTCACGGAATACCTTGGGGTGTCTTCTTTCCAAAATGGGGTCACTTGTGGCGTAGTTATACTGCCCTGGCAATTTAGGGGCCCAAATGTGTGAGAAGTACCTTGCAATCAAAATGTGTAAAAATTGACTGGCGAAACCCGAAAGGTGCACTTTGGAATATGTGCCCCTTTGCCCACCTTGGCAGCAAAAAAGTGTGACACATCTGGTATCGCCGTACTCAGGAGAAGTTGGAGAATGTGTTTTGGGGTGTCATTTTACATATACCCATGCTGGGTGAGAAAAATATCTTGGTCAAATGCCAACTTTGTATAAAGAAATGGGAAAAGTTGTCGTTTGCCAAGATATTTCTCTCACCCAGCATGGGTATATGTAAAATGACACCCCAAAACACATTCCCCAACTTCTCCTGAGTACGGCGATACCAGATGTATGACACTTTTTTGATGCCACGGTGGGCAAAGGGGCACATATTCCAAAGTGCACCTTTCGCATTTCACCGGTCATTTTTTACAGATTTTGATTGCAAAGTACTTCTCACACATTTGGGCCCCTAAATTGCCAGGGCAGTATAACTACCCCACAAGTGACCCCATTTTGGAAAGAAGACACCCCAAGGTATTCTGTGAGGGGCATGGTGAGTTCCTAGAATTTTTTATTTTTTGTCGCAAGTTAGTGGAATATGAGACTTTGTAAGAAAAAAAAAAAAAATCATCATCATTTTCCGCTAACTTGTGACAAAAAATAAAAAGTTCTATGAACTCACTATGCCCATCAGCGAATACCTTAGGGTGTCTACTTTCCGAAATGGGGTCATTTGTGGGGGTTTTCTACTGTTTGGGTATTGTAGAACCTCAGGAATCATGACAGGTGCTCAGAAAATCAGAGCTGTTTCAAAAAGCGGAAATTCACATTTTTGTACCATAGTTTGTAAACGCTATAATTTTTACCCAAACCATTTTTTTTTTTGCCCAAACAATTTTTGTTTTCATCAAAGACATGTAGAACAATAAATTTGGCGAAAAATTTATATATGGATGTCGTTTTTTTTGCAAAATTTTACAGCTGAAAGTGAAAAATGTCATTTTTTTGCAAAAAAATCGTTACATTTTGATTAATAACAAAAAAAGTAAAAATGTCAGCAGCAATAAAATACCACCAAATGAAAGCTCCATTAGTGAGAAGAAAAGGAGGTAAAATTCATTTGGGTGGTAAGTTGCATGACCGAGCGATAAACGGTGAAAGGAGTGTAGTGCCGAAGTGTAAAAAGTGCTCTGGTCATGAAGGGGGTTTCAGCTAGCGGGGCTGAAGTGGTTAATAAAAAGAATCTTATTCATCTCAAGGACTGATCTTTATGCCTGCAGCACCAGATAGTGGTCTGACACTTTTTAAAATTCTCTGCATACATAATAATACTGAGGATAAATGATACAGCTTCAAATCCACATTGAGTAATTGCACTAAAAAATGAATCCATTTAGGTAACAAGTATAAACGGATAAAATTAAACCCCCCATGGCTTACAGCTAGTGTAAAAAGAGCAATAAAAGAAAATAAAGAGGGCATTTAAAAAATACAAATCTGAGGGGTTAGCTGTAGCATTTAAAGATTACAAAGGGCTTAAAAAAATCAGCAAAAATGAGTTAAAATTAGCAAAGATACAAAACGAACAGCAGGTAGCAAAAGAAAGCAAAACAAATCCCAATTTTTAATTTAAATATATAGATGCTAAAAAACCTAGGTCTGAGCAGGTAGGGTCCCTAAATAATGGTAAAAGGGGGGTAGTCACTGAAGACAAGGAAAAGGCAGAGTTCCTAAATAGTTTTTTTAGCTCTGTACATGCAAAAGAAGAGAAAGAAGCTGATATCTGTGGCGCCGGGACTGTTAGTACATCCAGTGATATACTCAATTGGCTAACTGTAGATATGGTCCAAGAGAAGTTAAATAGGGTAAATGTGAACAAAACTCCGGGTCCAGATGGATTACACCCAAGAGTGCTTAAAGAGCTCAGTTCATTCATTGCTGTGCCCCTGTTTATAATTTTTAAGCATTCTCTAGGGACTGGTACAGTGCCAAGTGATCGGCGCAAGGCAAACGTGGTGCTCCTATTCAAAAAAGGATCAAGGTGCTCCACAGGTAATTATAGACCTATTGGCTTGGAAAGTATAGTTTGTAATTGGATTGAAAACTGGCTGAAGGACCATGTCCAGAGAGTTGTGGTCAATGTGTCCTATTCAGAATGGTCCCAGGTTATATGGTGCACCCCAAGGTTCAGTGCTAGGCCCTTTATTATTAAATTTATTTATTAATGATATTGAGGATGGGAGTAATAGCACCAAATCTATTTTTGAAGATGACACTAAGCTATGTAGAACTGTACGGTCTATGGAAGATGTCCACAAACTACTAGCTGATAGGGATGAGCGAACTCGAACTGTATAGTTCGGGTTCGTACCGAATTTTGGGGTGTCCGTGACACGGACCCGAACCCGGACATTTTCGTAAAAGTCCGGGTTCGGGTTCGGTGTTCGTCGCTTTCTTCGCGCTTTTGTGACGCTTTCTTGGCGCTTTTTGAAAGGCTGCAAAGCAGCCAATCAACAAGCGTCATACTACTTGCCCCAAGAGGCCATCACAGCCATGCCTACTATTGGCATGGCTGTGATTGGCCAGAGCACCATGTGACCCAGCCTCTATTTAAGCTGGAGTCACATAGCGCCGCCCGTCACTCTGCTCTGATTAGCGTAGGGAGAGGTTGCGGCTGCGACAGTAGGGCGAGATTAGGCAGATTAACTCCTCCAAAGGACTTGATTAACTGATCGATCTGCAGCTGTGGATCATTGAGCTGCTGATCCTCAATTGCTCACTGTTTTTAGGCTGCCCAGACCGTTTGTCAGTCACATTTTTCTGGGGTGATCGGCGGCCATTTTGTGTCTTGTGGTGCGCCAGCACAAGCTGCGACCAAGTGCATTTAACCCTCAATGGTGTGGTTGTTTTTTGGCTAAAGCCTACATCAGGGTGAAGCTGTCACACCAAGTGCATTTAACCAGCAATAGTCTGTTCATTTTTTGGCCATATACAAAATCAGGGGCAAGCTGCGCCTGTCACCAAGTGCATTTAACCCTCAATGGTGTGGTTGTTTTTTGGCTAAAGCCTACATCAGGGTGAAGCTGTCACACCAAGTGCATTTAACCAGCAATAGTCTGTTCATTTTTTGGCCATATACTAAATCAGGGGCAAGCTGCGCCTGTCACCAAGTGCATTTAACCCTCAATGGTGTGGTTGTTTTTTGGCTAAAGCCTACATCAGGGTGAAGCTGTCACACCAAGTGCATTTAACCAGCAATAGTCTGTTTATTTTTTGGCCATATCCCAGTCTAATTCTGTCACTAAATCCATACCGGTCACCCAGCGCCTAAATACTAGGCCTCAAATTTATATCCCGCTAAATCTGTCCTTAGTGCTGTAGCTGGGCGAGTTATTTAGTGTCCGTTCAAGCACATTTCTTGTTCTGGGTTGAAATACAATTCCCAATTTAGCAATTTCATAATTTAGTGGTTTCTGCTATATCAGAGCTATTTGAAATCTATCCCTAAAAGGGTATATAATATTCAAGGTGCACATTGGGTCATTCAGAATAACTTCACACACACCCGCTACTGTGTATTTCCAAGTCTAATTCTGGCACTAAACCCATACCTGTCACCCAGCGCCTAAATACTAGGCCTCAAATTTATATCCCGCTAAATCTGTCCCTAGTGCTGTAGCTGGGCGAGTTATTTAGTGTCCGTTCAAGCACATTTCTTGTTCTGGGTTGAAATACAATTCCCAATTTAGCAATTTCATAATTTAGTGGTTTCTGCTATATCAGAGCTATTTGAAATCTATCCCTAAAAGGGTATATAATATTCAAGGTGCACATTGGGTCATTCAGAATAACTTCACACACACCCGCTACTGTGTATTTCCAAGTCTAATTCTGGCACTAAACCCATACCTGTCACCCAGCGCCTAAATACTAGGCCTCAAATTTATATCCCGCTAAATCTGTCCTTAGTGCTGTAGCTGGGCGAGTTATTTAGTGTCCGTTCAAGCACATTTCTTGTTCTGGGTTGAAATACAATTCCCAATTTAGCAATTTCATAATTTAGTGGTTTCTGCTATATCAGAGCTATTTGAAATCTATCCCTAAAAGGGTATATAATATTCAAGGTGCACATTGGGTCATTCAGAATAACTTCACACACACCCGCTACTGTGTATTTCCAAGTCTAATTCTGGCACTAAACCCATACCTGTCACCCAGCGCCTAAATACTAGGCCTCAAATTTATATCCCGCTAAATCTGTCCTTAGTGCTGTAGCTGGGCGAGTTATTTAGTGTCCGTTCAAGCACATTTCTTGTTCTGGGTTGAAATACAATTCCCAATTTAGCAATTTCATAATTTAGTGGTTTCTGCTATATCAGAGCTATTTGAAATCTATCCCTAAAAGGGTATATAATATTCAAGGTGCACATTGGGTCATTCAGAATAACTTCACACACACCCGCTACTGTGTATTTCCAAGTCTAATTCTGGCACTAAACCCATACCTGTCACCCAGCGCCTAAATACTAGGCCTCAAATTTATATCCCGCTAAATCTGTCCTTAGTGCTGTAGCTGGGCGAGTTATTTAGTGTCCGTTCAAGCACATTTCTTGTTCTGGGTTGAAATACAATTCCCAATTTAGCAATTTCATAATTTAGTGGTTTCTGCTATATCAGAGCTATTTGAAATCTATCCCTAAAAGGGTATATAATATTCAAGGTGCACATTGGGTCATTCAGAATAACTTCACACACACCCGCTACTGTGTATTTCCAAGTCTAATTCTGGCACTAAACCCATACCTGTCACCCAGCGCCTAAATACTAGGCCTCAAATTTATATCCCGCTAAATCTGTCCCTAGTGCTGTAGCTGGGCGAGTTATTTAGTGTCCGTTCAAGCACATTTCTTGTTCTGGGTTGAAATACAATTCCCAATTTAGCAATTTCATAATTTAGTCGTTTCTGCTATATCAGAGCTATTTGAAATCTATCCCTAAAAGGGTAGATCATATTGAAGGTGCACATAGGGTCATTCAGAATAACTTCACACACACGCTTCTGTGCATTTCCAAGTCTAATTCTGTCACTAAATCCATACCGGTCACCCAGCGCCTAAATACTAGGCCTCAAATTTATATCCCGCTGAATTTGAATACAATACATTGGGCCAAATAATATATTTGTTGTTGTGGTGAACCATAACAATGAGAAAAACATCTAGTAAGGGACGCGGACGTGGACATGGTCGTGGTGGTGTTAGTGGACCCTCTGGTGCTGGGAGAGGACGTGGCCGTTCTGCCACATCCACACGTCCTAGTGTACCAACTACCTCAGGTCCCAGTAGCCGCCAGAATTTACAGCGATATATGGTGGGGCCCAATGCCGTTCTAAGGATGGTAAGGCCTGAGCAGGTACAGGCATTAGTCAATTGGGTGGCCGACAGTGGATCCAGCACGTTCACATTATCTCCCACCCAGTCTTCTGCAGAAAGCGCACAGATGGCGCCTGAAAACCAACCCCATCAGTCTGTCACATCACCCCCATGCATACCAGGGAAACTGTCTCAGCCTCAAGTTATGCAGCAGTCTCTTATGCTGTTTGAAGACTCCGCTGGCAGGGTTTCCCAAGGGCATCCACCTAGCCCTTCCCCAGCGGTGAAAGACATAGAATGCACTGACGCACAACCACTTATGTTTCCTGATGATGAGGACATGGGAATACCACCTCAGCATGTCTCTGATGATGACGAAACACAGGTGCCAACTGCTGCGTCTTTCTGCAGTGTGCAGACTGAACAGGAGGTCAGGGATCAAGACTGGGTGGAAGACGATGCAGGGGACGATGAGGTCCTAGAGCCCACATGGAATGAAGGTCGTGCCACTGACTTTCACAGTTCGGAGGAAGAGGCAGTGGTGAGACCGAGCCAACAGCGTAGCAAAAGAGGGAGCAGTGGGCAAAAGCAGAACACCCGCCGCCAAGAGACTCCGCCTGCTACTGACCGCCGCCATCTGGGACCGAGCACCCCAAAGGCAGCTTCAAGGAGTTCCCTGGCATGGCACTTCTTCAAACAATGTGCTGACGACAAGACCCGAGTGGTTTGCACGCTGTGCCATCAGAGCCTGAAGCGAGGCATTAACGTTCTGAACCTGAGCACAACCTGCATGACCAGGCACCTGCATGCAAAGCATGAACTGCAGTGGAGTAAACACCTTAAAACCAAGGAAGTCACTCAGGCTCCCCCTGCTACCTCTTCTGCTGCTGCCGCCTCGGCCTATTCTGCTGCTGCCGCCTCGGCCTCTTCCTCCGCCTCTGGAGGAACGTTGGCACCTGCCGCCCAGCAAACAGGGGATGTACCACCAACACCACCACCACCACCTCCGTCACCAAGCGTCTCAACCATGTCACACGCCAGCGTTCAGCTCTCCATCTCACAAACATTTGATAGAAAGCGTAAATTCCCACCTAGCCACCCTCGATCCCTGGCCCTGAATGCCAGCATTTCTAAACTACTGGCCTATGAAATGCTGTCATTTAGGCTGGTGGACACAGACAGCTTCAAACAGCTCATGTCGCTTGCTGTCCCACAGTATGTTGTTCCCAGCCGGCACTACTTCTCCAAGAGAGCCGTGCCTTCCCTGCACAACCAAGTATCCGATAAAATCAAGTGTGCACTGCGCAACGCCATCTGTGGCAAGGTCCACCTAACCACAGATACGTGGACCAGTAAGCACGGCCAGGGACGCTATATCTCCCTAACTGCACACTGGGTAAATGTAGTGGCAGCTGGGCCCCAGGCGGAGAGCTGTTTGGCGCACGTTCTTCCGCCGCCAAGGATCGCAGGGCAACATTCTTTGCCTCCTGTTGCCACCTCCTCCTTCTCGGCTTCCTCCTCCTCTTCTTCCACCTGCTCATCCAGTCAGCCACACACCTTCACCACCAACTTCAGCACAGCCCGGGGTAAACGTCAGCAGGCCATTCTGAAACTCATATGTTTGGGGGACAGGCCCCACACCGCACAGGAGTTGTGGCGGGGTATAGAACAACAGACCGACGAGTGGTTGCTGCCGGTGAGCCTCAAACCCGGCCTGGTGGTGTGTGATAATGGGCGAAATCTCGTTGCAGCTCTGGGACTAGCCAATTTGACGCACATCCCTTGCTTGGCGCATGTGCTGAATTTGGTGGTGCAGAAGTTCATTCACAACTACCCCGACATGTCAGAGCTGCTGCATAAAGTGCGGGCCGTCTGTTCGCGCTTCCGGCGTTCACATCCTGCTGCTGCTCGCCTGTCTGCGCTACAGCGTAACTTCGGCCTTCCCGCTCACCGCCTCATATGCGACGTGCCCACCAGGTGGAACTCCACCTTGCACATGCTGGACAGACTGTGCGAGCAGCAGCAGGCCATAGTGGAGTTTCAGCTGCAGCACGCACGGGTCAGTCGCACTACAGAACAGCACCACTTCACCACCAATGACTGGGCCTCCATGCGAGACCTGTGTGCCCTGTTGCGCTGTTTCGAGTACTCCACCAACATGGCCAGTGGCGATGACACCGTTATCAGCGTTACAATACCACTTCTATGTCTCCTTGAGAAAACACTTAGGGCGATGATGGAAGAGGAGGTGGCCCAGGAGGAGGAGGAGGAGGAGGAAGAGGGGTCATTTTTAGCACTTTCAGGCCAGTCTCTTCGAAGTGACTCAGAGGGAGGTTTTTGGCAACAGCAGAGGCCAGGTACAAATGTGGCCAGCCAGGGCCCACTACTGGAGGACGAGGAGGACGAGGATGAGGAGGAGGTGGAGGAGGATGAGGATGAAGCATGGTCACAGCGGGGTGGCACCCAACGCAGCTCGGGTCCATCACTGGTGCGTGGCTGGGGGGAAAGGCAGGACGATGACGATACGCCTCCCACAGAGGACAGCTTGTCCTTACCCCTGGGCAGCCTGGCACACATGAGCGACTACATGCTGCAGTGCCTGCGCAACGACAGCAGAGTTGCCCACATTTTAACCTGTGCGGACTACTGGGTTGCCACCCTGCTGGATCCACGCTACAAAGACAATGTGCCCACCTTACTTCCTGCACTGGAGCGTGATAGGAAGATGCGCGAGTACAAGCGCACGTTGGTAGACGCGCTACTGAGAGCATTCCCAAATGTCACAGGGGAACAAGTGGAAGCCCAAGGCCAAGGCAGAGGAGGAGCAAGAGGTCGCCAAGGCAGCTGTGTCACGGCCAGCTCCTCTGAGGGCAGGGTTAGCATGGCAGAGATGTGGAAAACTTTTGTCAACACGCCACAGCTAACTGCACCACCACCTGATACGCAACGTGTTAGCAGGAGGCAACATTTCACTAACATGGTGGAACAGTACGTGTGCACACCCCTCCACGTACTGACTGATGGTTCGGCCCCATTCAACTTCTGGGTCTCTAAATTGTCCACGTGGCCAGAGCTAGCCTTTTATGCCTTGGAGGTGCTGGCCTGCCCGGCAGCCAGCGTTTTGTCTGAACGTGTATTCAGCACGGCAGGGGGCGTCATTACAGACAAACGCAGCCGCCTGTCTACAGCCAATGTGGACAAGCTGACGTTCATAAAAATGAACCAGGCATGGATCCCACAGGACCTGTCCGTCCCTTGTCCAGATTAGACATTAACTACCTCCCCATAACCATATATTATTGGACTCCAGGGCACTTCCTCATTCAATCCTATTTTTATTTTCATTTTACCATTATATTGCGAGGCTACCCAAAGTTGAATGAACCTCTCCTCTGCCTGTGTGCTAGGCCTAAATATATGCCAATGGACTGTTGCAGTGGTGGGTGACGTGAAGCCTCATTCTCTGCTATGACATGCAGACTGATTCTCTGCTGACATGAAGCCAGATTGTCTGTTACGGGACCTCTCTCCTCTGCCTGTGTGCTAGGCCTAAATATATGCCAATGGACTGTTGCAGTGGTGGCTGACGTGAAGCCTCATTCTCTGCTATGACATGCAGACTAATTCTCTGCTGACATGAAGCCAGATTGTCTGTTACGGGACCTCTCTCCTCTGCCTGGGTGCTGGGCCTAAATTTATGACAATGGACTGTTGCAGTGGTGGCTGACGTGAAGCCTGATTCTCTGCTATGACATGCAGACTGATTCTCTGCTGACATGAAGCCAGATCCTCTGTTACGGGACCTCTCTCCTCTGCCTGTGTGTGTGCTGGGCCTAAATATATGCCAATGGACTGTTGCAGTGGTGGCTGACGTGAAGCCTCTTTCTCTGCTATGACATGCAGACTGATTCTCTGCTGACATGAAGCCAGATTCTCTGTTACGGGACCTCTCTCCTCTGCCTGTGTGTGTGCTGGGCCTAAATATATGCCAATGGACTGTTGCAGTGGTGGCTGACGTGAAGCCTCATTCTCTGCTATGACATGCAGACTAATTCTCTGCTGACATGAAGACAGATTCTCTGTTACGGGACCTCCCTCCTCTGCCTGGGTGCTGGGCCTAAATATATGCCAATGGACTGTTGCAGTGGTGGCTGACGTGAAGCCTCATTCTCTGCTATGACATGCAGACTAATTCTCTGCTGACATGAAGACAGATTCTCTGTTACGGGACCTCTCTCCTCTGCCTGGGTGCCGGGGCCTAAATATCTGAGAATGGACTGTTCCAGTGGTGGGTGACGGGAAGCCAGATTCTCTGCTATGGAACCTCTCTCCAATTGATTTTGGTTAATTTTTATTTATTTAATTTTTATTTTAATTCATTTCCCTATCCACATTTGTTTGCAGGGGATTTACCTACATGTTGCTGCCTTTTGCAGCCCTCTAGCTCTTTCCTGGGCTGTTTTACAGCCTTTTTAGTGCCGAAAAGTTCGGGTCCCCATTGACTTCAATGGGGTTCGGGTTCGGGACGAAGTTCGGATCGGGTTCGGATCCCGAACCCGAACATTTCCGGGATGTTCGGCCGAACTTCTCGAACCCGAACATCCAGGTGTTCGCTCAACTCTACTAGCTGACTTAAACACTCTGAGTGATTGGGCATCAACTTGACAAATTAGGTTCAATGTGGACAATTGTAGTTATGCATCTTGGTAGTTATAATCTCTGTGCTTCATATGTCCTATGTGATGTAGCACTGGGAGAGTCACTTATAGAGAAGGATTTGGGTGTCCTTGTGGGTGGTAGATTAAATTACAGCACACATTGTCAATCAGCTGCTTCTAAGGCCACCAGGATATTGTCATGCATTAAACGAGGCATGGACTCGCGGGGCAGGGATGTAATACTACCACTTTCCAAAGCGCTGGTGTGGCCTCATCTTGAATACGCAGTCCAGTTCTGTGCACCAGAACATAGAAAGAATGCACTGCAGCTGGAAAAAGTACAGAGGAGAGCGACTAAAATGATAAGGGGCATGGAGGGTCTTAGTTATGAAGAAAGATTAAAATAATTGAATTTATTTAGTCTTGAGAAGAGACGTCTAAGGGGGGACATGAGTAACCTATACAAGTATATAAATGGGCAATACAAAAAATATGGCGAAAAGCTGTTCCATATAACATGTGCTCAAAAGACAAGGGCGCACTGCCTCCGACTGAAGAAGAAGAAGTTCAGTCTCCAGAAGCGTCAAAGCTTCTTTACTGTAAGAACTGTGAATCTGTGGAATAGACTTCCTCAGGACATGGTCACAGCAGGAACAGTGGACAGTTTCAAAAAGGGTTTAGACGAATTCTTAAAAGTAAAAAACATACATGCTTATGAAAACGTGTAGAAATCTGAGTCCCAATTCCTTCTGGGATTCGCGTCCCCACCTATCCCTTGGTTGAACTTGATGGACCTTTGTCTTTTTTCAACTGTATTAACTATGTAACTATGACCTTTGATGAGGAGCTGGTCTGCCTTTGTGCAGGAGACGTCACTGTGCTGGCCACACCCACTGCACTGGCTGAACTGCTGCTGTCTGTCCTGTGTCTCCCTCCCACTGGATTCTTTAGGAAATATTTACCCCTTCTACCATCAGCAGCACAGACTCGGGGATGGAGGCTTTTCTGAGCAGTTGCAGGCAGTGAAAAGACACAGGATCTTCCCTCCTCATCCTGCAGACACAGAGCTGACAGACTGGAGGATTTCTGCAGAGCATTGTACAAGAACAGGTAGGGCGGAAGATCCTGTGTGTATCAACAGTGTCATTGTGCAGCTGGATATTGTAGTCCTACACATACAAAATGCTGCTGACTATCCCAGCAGTCAGACATTTCACTCAGGGCACCACTTTTATTCACTCCCTTTGCAGAGCAGTAGGAGGGGCAGTTTTTTTTTTTACATCCACAAATATTCATGAGGAAAACCTCAGAGATTGTTGTTATTGCAGGTAAACAAAGGGCAGAAGAGAACTGAGCAAATAGAATTTTTTTTCCCTACAACTAAGGCCTCATTCACACGAATGTATTTCCGTGTCCGTTCCATTTCCGTGTCCGTTCCTGCACACCATTATACATACAATTTTCTTTTTTATCAATCATGTTTGCTTGATGGGTATGCACATGTGATTCTGAATGTTCTAATCAAAATTTTCTTGTAGTATTAATTGAGGGTAGCGCCTCTTTTAGAATGAACAATGCCCATCTACCAAGAGAGGCGGTATAATAGTGTTAGGGACCCATCTGCGGAATCCACCTTGACACCTGGTAGATGGGCCCGACACATGTTTGATCAAAAATGTGCACTAAGAGCTTTCATTGTCTCATTTATAGTAGGTATGATACCACTTTTATTTAGAATGATACCCATTTCTTAGCTCTATTGTTTGTATGTAAAATGGTGTGCAGCCATTTTCTTTTTTATCAATCATGTTTGCTTGATGGATATGCACCTGTGATTCTGAATGTTCTATTCTAAATTTTCTTGTAGAAACAAATACAGGTCAGCAATAGCATTACCCATATGAATGTGCATATAGTGCCACATAATGCCCATATAATTAGTACATAAAGCACCCATGTAAAGCACACATGTCTAGCATGCTTGATCCAGCAGTCTTATTCAGCTCAAAGGCTGAGTGTTGGCCAGACAAAAAAGTCTGGATGTACCGCTGCATATGTACACCTATCTTTAATAGTGCAGACAATAATATGTATAGGGCCAACATAATATGCAATATAACAGTTAGCATGACCAGATTAATAGTGCCATGTAGTGGCCAAATAAATAGTGTAAATGTAAATACTGTACACAGTGTACAGTTAAATAGCGCTATTACAGTGCATTCAGTACCCTTAGGAAAACTAGAATATAGTGCCCCCTAATGCCATAGACCAATATTGCCACAAAACAGTCAGTTCCAATACAGAAACTGTTATTTTTCTATTTACCTGCACTGTAATTTACTCAATAGTTGGAGTGTTACAAAACTCTCAGTGTAGTCCCAACCTTATAGTGAATGTTCCTGAAAATTGCATAGCTTGGGGACTGGCATAAATCGTAAATCCTAATAGCATTTTCCTATATTTCACTAAAATAAATGATCTAGTTCCAACAGCCAAGCAGAGCATACCAATAGTCCCTCATTGCAGTAGCATACGAGCAAATGTAGCTGCACCTAGTGTTGTGTGCTCTATGTAGATGTTCAGGCTCATTGGCTCCCATTACAAGTTATTGTCAGTTGAAGTGTGCGGAACGTTAAGAAACTCTTGCGCAATTACAGAGACTAATACCATCAGTTCCAGTAATATAGTGACTCATGGCCATTTAGAAAAGCAGTGTACGGAAAGGTACAGTAAATGTGCTATAAACCTTTCAAAAATGAGAGTGGCCAATAAGATTTCATTGCCACTCCACATATAACATTGGTGTTATCCTGGAAGATTATATGGTGTAGTATACGGTCATAACATTGCTTTTTATGCATATACATTAGTTTAGCTTTGTAAAATGTACTCATTTGTCCATTTCATGTATATATGGGTGAAAGTGATGGAAAGAAGTGGCACATAAATGCAAATAATTCAAACCTAAATGAATTAATATTCCAGAAACCACTCTGGCCTTATACTCATTTATATACCCATAGCAGTCATAAGTCATGCATAGATAAAAGCTCATGGGCCCTGATACAAAAATACAGCTTGATCTCCTCCTCATATGTGCAATTACTAACCACTGCTGCTTGATCCCCCTTCTTCCTCATATGTTTAACTACTATCCATATCTACTTGATCTCCTCCTCATATGTGCAATTACTATCCATAGCTGCTGGTGGCAGACCATCCTTAAAGGAGTTCTCCGGGAATAAGAAAATGAAAATACTTAAATATTACTTTATTATACATATTACCAAATACCTTTCACTAATTATAATGGCTCATTTTTTTCTGGGGAGCAATCATTGGGAGAAATAAAATGGCCGCTGTCCTATTAGTGCACGCAAAACCTGTTCTTATCACACAGGAGGACAAATTACTTCACAACACTTAGATAATGAGCTGCCTCATCCTCCTCTCCTGAATACAGATAATATTTTCAGCTGAATCTCTGTGGGAATGGAGTTCATGAGAAGACATGAAGTACAGGATGGACAGGGCAGACTGTGGCAATGTGTTGCTGTGGTATTGGAGACTGAAGTGCTGCTGCTCATTATCCCCACCCTTCTCTCTGTACTGCATGTCTCCTCTGGAACTCCATTCCTGCAGAAATTCAGCTGAAGATATTCAGGATCATAATACCTGACAACCAGAGCAGATTGGAGGATAAGGCAGCTCTTTAGTACAGTGTTGTGAAATAATTTGTCCTCCTATGTGATTAGGACAGGTTTTGTGTGTATTAATAGAATGACGGCTATTTTATATCTCCTAATGATTGCTCCCCAGATAAGATGAGCCATTATAACTAATAAAAGGTAATTGGGAATATATTTATAATAAAGTAATATTTAAGTATTTTAATTTTCTTAATTCCCGGAGAACCCGTTTAAGTTAGATTCATGGCAATGTTCCTTCTAACCCTGTGTATGATTGGTGGTCTAGGGCATTGGAGGGGTTAATATCTGTATTCCTGTTGGTCTAGGACAGTGAAGGGTTTATTCCAGTATCCATAGTGGTCTCGGGTAGTAAAGGGGTTATTGTGGGGATCCTTGTTGTTTAAGATAGTGAAGAGGTTACCAGTATACCTTCTGGTCAAGAGCAGTAAAATGTTTAATTTCAGTATACCTAGTGGTGTAGAGCAGTGAATTGGTTAATGTTAACCGCCTCCGGACCGCCTAACGCAGGATTGCGGTCCGGAGGCGGACGATTTATTCCTCCTTGACGCTCGGGCATGCGCATAGCGGGCCGGCAAAAGTCGCAGGAGGAGTTCGTCACCAGCCTGCCAGCCAATGATCATCGCTGGCAGGCTGGTGATTTTCAAAAAAACGAATCACAAGCCAGTTAACACATTATATTTATAAATCACTAGTGAAAGGGACAGTGTAAACTGTCACTTTTTTTTTTCCACTAGTATTGACGGTTAGGTTTTAGGTTAGTTTAGGCCCCTTTGTTAGGTAGTTAGGGTCGGTTATCACCCAGCCCACCGCACTGATTTGCTGATTAGCGTATTGCTAATCAGCATTGGTACTTTTATAGTATCTGTAAGTGATCAGAACTGATCACAGTCAGATCTATAATACTATTAGTGTCACCTTAGCTCGCCCTCCACCCAAAACGCAGTGTTTGCCCGATTAGGCCTGATCGGTCGCCCACACGTGCGTTCACCCACGCCTGCCCCGCAGCAGTGACAATTTTTTTTTTTTTTTTTTATCACTGCACAATCACTTTACAAGCGCTGCGGTGATAAAAAAAATCAATTTTGATATTTTTTATCAATCACAGCGGCTTCTGGTACTTCGCTAGCCTCCCTTTTGTAAGACAGGCTTGCTTTTTTTCATGGGTAGTCTCAGGGAATATGCCCTAAATTTAGTTGACCAAATGGCAAGTAAGGGGTATTCTTCTGAAGAGGCCTACAGGCTTCTGACCCAGTTGGATGAGGAATGGGAACCCTCATCTGATGAATCCAGTGGGTCAGAATACGAACCTGTAGAAAGCAGTGTCAGTCTGACCCAAAGTTCGGATGATGAGGTTGAGGTCCCTGATACAACCATGCGTACCCGGCCCCATGTTGCTAGACCACAGGTTGCGCAGGATCCGCTTCAAGGGCAGCAGAGCTGGCGCTGTTGGATTACGTGGTGAGGCATACACCAGCAGTGCAGCCCATCCTGGACCTATTACCAGCACTGCCGAAGAACATGGTGAAGTGGCGAGCACCAGAAGGGCAGTTGAAGCTGGTAGGGTGGCACGTGCATTAGTTCCCCCATCGCAGCCACCGCACAGACAGGCCCGTAGAGCCCCTAGAGTCCCTGAGGTGCTGGCAAACCCTGAGTGGCAGCCCCCAACTTCAGACGCACCAGTAGTTCCCCCTTTCACCGCCCAGTCTGGAGTTCAGGTTGACACAGCTTAGATCGGATCGGCACAGTTTTTTTTTTAGCTGTTCTTGACTGCGGAGCTCTTGGACTTAATCATGGCAGAAACAAATCGGTATGCCACTCAATTTATAGCCGCCAACCTGGGAAGCTTTTATGCCCAGTCTTTCCGGTGGAAACCCGTCCAAGTTTCCAAAATTAAAACTTTTCTGGGCCTTCTCCTCAACATGGGCCTGACAAAAAAGCATGAATTGCCGTCATATTGGTCCACGAACCCAATTCATCACATGCCCATGTTCTCTGCTGCCATGTCCAGGACACGATTTGAGACCATCCTGCGTTTCCTGCACTTTAGTGACAACAGCACCTCTCGTCCCAGAGGCCACCCAGCTTTTGACCGGCTCCACAAAATTCAGCCCCTTATAGACCACCTTAACACCAAATTTTCAGATTTGTATACCCCTGAGCAAAACATCTGCATAGACGAGTCCCTTATACATTTTACCGGGCGCCTTGGCTTCAATCAATACATCCCAAGCAAGCTCGCCAAATTTCGAGTCTATGAGGGTAAAGATCAGACCCTGGAGCCGGGGCTTCCCCCAACGGCTCGTTACCACCCGTATTGCAAGGAGGGAGAGGGCTGCCTTGTGTAACGAAGAACTGCTTGCGGTGAAATGGAGAGACAAGCGTGACGTTTACATGCTCTCCTCCATTCACGCAGACACGACAATACAAATTGAACGAGCAACCAGTGTCATTGAAAAGCCCCTCTCGGTCCACGACTATAATTTGCTCATGGGAGGGGTGGACTTCAATGACCAGATATTGGCTCCGTATTTAGTGTCCCTGCCGCACCAGACGCTGGTATAAGAAGGTGTCTGTATATTTAATTCAATTGGCTACGTACAATAGTTTTGTTCTCTACAGTAAGGCTGGGAGAACAGGATCCTTGCTCAAATTTCAGGAAGAGATCATCGAGAACCTCCTGTATCCAGGAGGTTCCGTCGCCCCATCCACCAGTGTAGTGAGCCGTCTACACGAGCAAAATTTCCCCAATGTCGTTGCTGGTACCTCAACCCAAGCGCCACCCCGAAAAAGATGTCGTGTCTGTAGCAGGAGTGGAATAAGGCGTGACACCGGCTATTTCTGTCCTGACTGCCCTGACCACCCTGACCAGCCCTTTAAAGTCCCCCTCAAAGCCTGCCCTTCTTGCTTCTACTACCCAGTGGGCAGTAAAAGTTATATACCTTCCCTGCCCGTGTTTGCTAGACCACGTGTCTGTGGTCATATGTATCTTGGCACCGACACTGTGTGCCAGAGATATATTAAATTGCCGCTGAACGTGGCCATACAGCTCTGGGGTGCCCTTCTGGGAGAAATATTTCCTTCCGTGGACCTTCCACTGTGGTGATTCAATTTTCTAAAGGCCTCAGAGTCCACCACTTTAAATGGCAGTAGTTGGTGGGCTAGCAGTTCCGACAAGCCAGCAGTCAGCCGTTGGGCAAGAGGGTTATCCAGCATCAACTTTTTAAGCTCAAAACAATGGGCCATGGAAGCCTGACTTCTGCCAGATGAACGTGACAACGACACGGTGTAAGGTGGAATGGAGGACAAATGGTAGAAGAGAGGAGAAGAGGCAGAACGTGGAGCACCGGGAGTGTGGCTTTGTAGGGTTCTGACAGTGTTACTCCCACTGAGCTCGGTGATAGGAGGCCAGCTGCCTTCTTAAAGGGGTTGTCCGGGTTCAGAGCTGAACTTGGATATACCCTTATTTTCACCCCGGCAGCATCCATGAGGCTAGCATCGGAGCATCTCTTTTGTTTACTAAAGCCCGCCCATCAATGCTGATGACATCACCGGGCTGCCTGGCAGACCCATGGAGAGCCCCGGTACATCACCGAGACTCCTAAAAATGCCTTTGGCCTGCGTGATTTAGCACAGGGGAAAGGAGAGCATCAGAGCATGAACTGCTCAGATGCTCAAGTCAGGGGGCTGCCTGGGTGAAAATGGAGGTATGTCCGGGTTCAGCTCTGAACCCAGACAACCCCTTTAAGGTGGTCGTCCCAAGGTAAGTATTGGGCTTACCACGACTTATGCGTTGACAGCACAAGCTGCAGATGGCAACACTATTGTCAGCAGCTGACTTGTTAAAAAAAAGCCCACAATGCAGAGCCATGTGAAGCGCAAGATGTGACCATGCATGGTGGATGGCTCGCTCCAGATACAGTTTCAGTCTGCTTTTTACCTCCGGTGCACTGCGAGTTCTGCCTGCTTCTCCTCCATCTCCTCCCTATCTGCTGCTCCATCTCTCCCTCTGAACTCCCCTCCTGTTCCTCTCTTGTGGGCACCCATGTGACTCCAGTGGAGGGGCTATGGTTGTGCTGGGGTCTTTGGGGGTGATCAGAGCAGATAGTGAGAAGGGTGCAGATACAGAGAATGAGGAGGGTGCAGAAGCAGAAGGCTGAGTGAGCCACTCAACCAACTCTGGTGCGTCCCTTGACAAAATCACAATCACCTTCTCCAACTTGGTACTCAGGCTCCGGCCAGGTGCACCTGTCCAACCCCTACCACCCCTGCGAAACAGCCTGCCTTTTCCTCTGCCTGTCATATTCAAAATGACCCTGTGCCAAAGTCCCTAGAGAAGAGCAGTATTTTTGAAAGCAGGTGTATCGCAAGCCTCAATCAATATTTGGTGGAAGCAGGTATATCAATCCCCTTAATCAGTATTTTGTAGAAGCAGGTACAGATGGAACAGGGTTAGCACTCTAGCTCTTAACTCAAATAACTCAATATTTGGTGGAAGCAGGTATCTCACACTCCTCAATCAGTATTTTGTGGAAGCAGGTATATTGCACTCCTGAATCAGAATTTTGTCAAAGCAGGTATATCAAACCCATTTATCAATATTTTGTGGAAGCAGGCATATAAATCCCCTTAATCAGTATTTTGTGGAATCAGGTATATAGAACCCATTAATCAGTATTTTTTGGAATGAGGTATATAGAACCCCTTAATCAATATTTGGTGGAAGCAGGTATCTCGCACTCCTCAATCAGTATTTTGTGGAAGCGGGTATATCGCAGGCCTCAATCAATATTTGGTCAATGCAGGTATATTGTACCCCATAATCAATATTTTAGCAAAGCAGGTATATAGAACGCCTTAATCAGTATTTTGTGGAGGCAGGCATATAAATCCCCTTAATGAGTATTTTGGGGAAAAAGGTATATACAACCCCTTAATCAATATTTGGTGCAAGAAGGTATATTGCACCCCTGAATCTGTATTTTGTGGAGGCAGATCTATAAAAAAAAACGTAATCAGTATTTTGTTGAAGCAGGTATATAAAAACTGTCTTGTGGAAGCAGGTATATCAATACCCTTATTTAGTATTTTGTGGAAGCAGGTACATAGAACCCCTTAATTAATATTTGGTGGAAGCAGTTATATAGCATCCCTCAATCTCTATTTTGTGGAAGCAGGTTTTTCAAACCCCTTAATCAGTATTTTGTGATAGCAGGTGTATTGCAAGCCTCAATCAATATTTTGTGGAAGCTGGTATATTAATCCCCTTAATCAGTATTTTGTGGAAGCAGGTATATTGCACCCCACAATCTGTATTTTATGTAAGCAGGTATATAGAACCCCTTAATCAATATTTGGTGGAAGCAGGTATATCACACCCCTCAATCAGAATTTTGTGGAAGCAGGCAAATCAAACCCCTTTAATCAGTATTTTGCGGAAGCAGATATATTGCACCCCTCAATCAGTTTTTTTGGGGGCAACAGTTGCAATTAGTTATTCAAATAGTGTTTTTCCCTATATATATATATATAGCTGCGGTATCGCAGCAGAACCGCACACAACTGCTGCTCAATACAAATGCCCTATAATATACTTTACATGTTAGAAAGTATATTATAAGTATATCACACCTATCGATAGCACACCTATAGCAGTTCTTAAAAGGACTTTTTGTGGCCCTATTAGCTAGCGTTTGGTGTCCCTAACAGTCTGTCCCTGCTCCACAAAGCAACCCCTCCCTACGCTGGCAAAACAAAGAATGTAAAATGGCTGCCAGATCGAGTTCTGTTATAGGGTGGGGGTGTGTCCATGTGTTGAAACGTAAAATAAAAGCGTTTAGAAATCAGAGGAAAATAGCGGGCTAATATTTCATCATGATATTCCTTGACCAGCTGGTCAGAAAATGATATCTGAGATGTACCACAAATACAGCCGTAATCTGTTCCGCAGAGCTCAGCATTGTAACTAGGCAGAACTGCTGAACTATAGTGTGACTAATTTTAATGCACAGCCCTAAAATTTGATGGGCGAGTCTTTACGGTCTGGAAGAAAAGCAATTAATAGCATGTAATTGCAAAACACTAATGACCTAGAACAACTCCTTACAGACTCAACATTTATTTTATGTTAAAATAGGTGGCATTTTGGTTCATGGTGATAAAAAAAAAAGTCAAAACAGGGGCTGTAAATGCATAAATGGTTAATTTTACATACAAATAAATTTACGTATTAGTAATTTAATATTTTTTTAACAATTATTCATTGAAGATCACATTTAATATATAAGATGCTGGTGTGGGCTTCATCAACATTTCACAGTCATTATCATGGGAAGAATTCAATTTATGTGACAATAATATAAATGGAAAATATCGACAATGGGGAGTTTTTAAGAAATGCCAGCTCAACTTTTAATTACAGAATCGGTGTCCCTCCAAAGTATCATTCGTTATGCTATATGCTTGTTTGAAGAGTTGCAAGCATTAGGACTATTAAAGTATCTTAATATCTAGCAGTTTTCTCAGGAGGATGGTTTAGGGCAGACAAGGCAAAGCAATTGGTAGTCCTTTAGCTATATGAATCAGGCAAATATGGATTTAAATAGAAATATAGCATCCTGAGCCAGGGGGACCATCTGCTTTAAAACAGATGGAATAAGAGTTATTAATGACATTTTATGGGGAGGAAGGAGAGGTCATGGACGGCGTTAATAGGGAGCAGGAAAGGCACAGGTGAGCCGCAATGATGGAGTGAAGTACACAAGTAGAACAATGTATCAAAGGGGGGAAAAAAATGAGTTTTCATACGTTGTCATTTTTCTAAAAACCTGTTTTGTTTTGCAATATGTCAAAAAAGTAATCAAGTGTGATGGGTAAAATTTATCATTATAAGTGCTACATGGGACATGAATAAAACAGATGAAAGCAGCTCGCCATGTCCGATGCAAAGACAAATATAGTAGTTTTGGAAATCTGTAGTTGTTTGCTGAATGGATCTTTTTTCTTTTGTTGCACTTTTATGTAACATTTAAAACTTCAAATGTACTGTAAACATATTAAAAATACATGGGGAATTGCAGGCAACTAATAATAGATAACAATAATATGTTTTCATAGTTAAAGGCTATGTACACCTTTGGGAGAATTTTTTTATTATTATTGCACTGTATTTATTTTGAACTAAAAATCATTTTTTCAATTGGTCTTTATTAAAAATATGGAATCCTTTCTTCTGTACAGAGCTGACATGCTGTAGTAGCAGCCTGTGGATCTTCTGTCTTCTCTGTCATTTAAAGCTCTCTGCCATTATAAACACTCATAGCTCAGTTTTTATCCTACTGAACAAGTGTTTAGGGCCTCTCAGTAGTTTAGAGGTAAGGTTTATTATATGACCAGAACAAAGTGAAATTGAAAATATCAGCCGTATTTTAGCTGAAAATAAGTAAAATGCAATCAAACAAAAACTGCCTCAGAACGTGTACATAGCCTTTAACCCCTTAAGGACTTATGACGTAAAGTCCTTAAGGACCCATGATGTACCGGTACGTCATAACTTTAAAACTAAATTGCAACGTGGCAGGGGTTGATAGGAACAGGATGTCCTCTGAAATCATTCAGCGAGCATCCTGTCACAACACCGGTTTGTGGCTTTACCTGCGGTTTGCGGCGGCGTGTGGCGGTGCCATCGGGTCCCCATGTGGCTGTAGGGGGTACCCGATGACATGGAAGGCAGCGCGATGCCTAAAGAAGGCATCTCCGCTGCCTTCCGGTGACGAGCCTGTGAGATCCAGCCCCCTGGATCTCACAGGCCGGAAGCTATATGAGTAATACACACAAAATTACTCATACAGCCAATGCATTCCAATACAGAAGTATTGGAATGCATTGTAAAGGATTAGACCCCCAAAAGTTCAAGTCCCAAAGTGGGACAAAAAATAAAGTAAAAAAAAGTTGAAAAAAATTAAGTTTCCCCCCCCCCAAAATTAAAAGTTTCAAGTAAAAATAAACAAAAACGTAATTTTCCCCAAATAAAGTTAAAAAAAATTGGTAAAAAATAGGGGGGGGGGGGGGAAGTATACATATTAGGTATTGCCGCGTCCATATCGACTGGCTATATAAACATATCACATGACCTAACCCCTCAGATGAACAGCGTAAAAAATAAAAAATAAAAACTGTGCTGAATATACCTTTTTTTGGTCACCTTACATCACTAAAAGTACAACAGCAAGCGATACAAAAGGCGTTTGCCCACCAAAATAGTAGCAATCTAACCGTCACCTCATCCCACAAAAAATGAGCCCCTACCTGAGACAATCGCCCAAAAAAATAAATAAATAGGGCTCAGAATATGGAGACACTAAAACATATTTTTTTTTGTTTTAAAAAGCTGTTATTGTGTAAAACTTACACATATAAAAAAAGTATACATATTAGATATTGCCGTGTCCGTATCGACCATCTCTATAAAAATATCACATAACCTAACCCCTCAGATGAACACTGTAAAAAATAAAAAATAAAAACTGTGCTAAATAAACCATTTTTTGTCACCCTACATCACAGAAAGTGTAATAGCATGCGATCAAAAAGTCATATGCACCCTAAAATAGTGCCAATAAAACCTTCATCTTATCCCGCAAAAAATTAGACCCTACCTAAGATAATCGCCGAAAAAGGAAAAAAATTAAGGCTCTCAGACTATGGAAACACTAAAACATGATTTTTTTTTTTTGTTTAAAAAAAGAAATCATTGTGTAAAACTTACATAAATAAAAAAAAGTATACATATTAGGTATCGCCGCATCCGTGACAACCTGGTCTATTTAAATATCACATGATCTAACCTGTTGTTGAATGTTGTAAATAACAAAAAATAAAAACTGTGCCAAAACAGCTATTTCTTGTTACCTTGCCTCACAAGTGTAATGTACCCTAACCTAGTACCAACAATACTGCCACCCTATCCCGTAGTTTATAAAATGAGGTTACTTTTTTGGAGTTTCTACTCTAGGGGTGCATCAGGGAGGCTTCAAATGGGACATGGTGTAAAAAAAAAAAACAGTCCAGCAAAATCTGCCTTCCAAAAACCGTATGGCATTCCTTTCCTTCTGCGCCCTGCTGTGAGCCCGTACAGCAGTTTACGACCACATGTGGGGTGTTTCTGTAAATACAGAATCAGGGCCATAAATATTGAGTTTTGTTTGGCTGTTAACCGTTGCTTTGTTACTGGGAAAAATGTATTAAAATGGAAAATTTGCCCAGAAAATTCAAATTCTGAAATTTCATCTCCATTTGCCAATAACTCTTGTGGAACACCTAAAGGGTTAACAACATTTGTAAAATCTGTTGTGAATACCTTGAGAGGTGTAGTTTCTTAGATGGGGTCACTTTTATGGAGTTTCTACTCTAGGGGTGCATCAGGGGGGCTTCAAATGGGACATGGTGTAAAAAAAAAAAAACAGTCCAGCAAATCCTGCCTTCCAAAAACCGTATGGCATTCCTTTCCTTCTGCGCCCTGCCATGTGCCCGTACAGCTGTTTACGCGAATATTTTGAATATTGCAAAATATATTCGTAATTGCGAATATTTGATTTTTGGGAAAATACCAGTTCATGTGAATTTTTATGCGATAATTTGTATGCAAATTTTATGCGAAATCAAGAAAATAATGCCTGGAGATCATGAATTCGCGAATTCTCGAATATATGGCGAATATTTGGCCAAATATTCGTGAAATATCGCAAATTCGAATATTGCCCCTGAAGCTCATCACTATTTACGACCACATATGGGGTGTTTCTGTAAACTACAGAATCAAGGTCATAAATATTGAGTTTGGTTTGGCTGTTAACCCTTGCTTTGTTACTGGGAAAAATTGATTAAAATGGAAAATTTTCCCAAAAATTTAAATTCTGAAATGTCATCTCTATTTTCCATTAAATCTTGTGCGACACCTAAAGCGTTAACAACGTTTGTAAAATCTGTTTTGAATACCTTGAGAGGTGTAGTTTCTTAGATGGGGTCACTTTTATGGAGTTTCTACTCTAGAGGTACATCAGGGGGGCTTCAAATGGGACATGGTGTAAAAAAAAAACAGTCCACCAAATCCTGCCTTCCAAAAACCGTATGGCATTCCTTTCCTTCTGCGCCCTGCCATGTGCCCGTACAGCTGTTTACACGAATATTTTGAATATTGCAAAATATATTCGTAATTGCGAAAATTCGATTTTTGGGAAAATACCAGTTCATGTGAATTTTTATGCGATAATTTGTATGCAAATTTTATGTGAAATCAAGAAAATAATGTCTGGAGATCATGAATTCGCGAATTCTCGAATATATGGCGAATATTTGGCCAAATATTCGTGAAATATCGCAAATTCGAATATTGCCCCTGAAGCTCATCACTATTTACGACCACATATGGGGTGTTTCTGTAAACTACAGAATCAAGGTCATAAATATTGAGTTTGGTTTGGCTGTTAACCCTTGCTTTGTTACTGGGAAAAATTGATTAAAATGGAAAATTTTCCCAAAAATTTAAATTCTGAAATGTCATCTCTATTTTCCATTAAATCTTGTGCGACACCTAAAGCGTTAACAACGTTTGTAAAATCTGTTTTGAATACCTTGAGAGGTGTAGTTTCTTAGATGGGGTCACTTTTATGGAGTTTCTACTCTAGGGGTACATCAGGGGGGCTTCAAATGGGACATGGTGTAAAAAAAAAACAGTCCACCAAATACTGCCTTCCAAAAACCGTATGGCATTCCTTTCCTTCTGCGCCCTGCCATGTGCCCGTACAGCTGTTTACACGAATATTTTGAATATTGCAAAATATATTCGTAATTGCGAATATTCGATTTTTGGGAAAATACCAGTTCATGCGAATTTCTATGCGATAATTTGTATGCGAATTTTATGCAAAATCAAGAAAATAATGCCTGGAGATCATGAATTCGCGAATTCTCGAATATATGGCGAATATTTGGCCAAATATTCGTGAAATATCGCAAATTCGAATATTGCCCCTGAAGCTCATCACTATTTACGACCACATATGGGGTGTTTCTGTAAACTACAGAATCAGGGTCATAAATATTGAGTTTGGTTTGGCTGTTAACCCTTGCTTTGTTACTGGGAAAAATTGATTAAAATGGAAAATTTTCCCAAAAATTGAAATTCTGAAATGTCATCTTCATTTGCCAATAACTCTTGTGGAACACCTAAAGCGTTAACGACGTTTGTAAAATCAGTTTTGAATACCTTGAGAGGTGTAGTTTCTTAGATGGGGTCACTTTTATGGAGTTTCTACTCTAGGGGTGCATCAGGGGGGCTTTAAATGGGACATGGTGTCAAAAAAGAACAGTCTAGCAAAACCTGCCTTCCAAAAACTGTATGGCATTCCTTTCCTTCTGCGCCCTGCCGTGTGCCCGTACAGCAGTTTACAACCAAATATGGGGTGTTTCTGTAAACTAAAGAATCAGGGCCATAAATATTGAGTTTGGTTTGGCTGTTAACCCTTGCTTTGTAACTGGAAAAAAAAATCTGACAAAAAAAGTGAAATTTTGAAATTGTATCTTCCATTAATTCTTGTGGAACACCTAAAGGGTTAACAAAGTTTGTAAAATCAGTTTTGAATACCTTGAGAGGTGTAGTTTATAGAATGGGGTCATTTTGGGGTGGTTTCTATTATGTAAGCCTCACAAAGTGACTTCAGACCTAAACTGGTCCTTAAAAATTTGGTTTTTGAAAATTTCTGAAAAATTTCAAGATTTGCTTCTAAACTTCTAAGCCTTGTAACATCCCCAAAAGATAAAATATCATTCCCAAAATGATCCAAACATGAAGTAGACATATGGGGAATGTAAAGTAATAACTATTTTTGGAGGTATTACTATGTATTATAGAAGTAGAGCAATTGAAACTTGGAAATTTGCAATTTTTTACTTCATTTTTGGTAAATTTGGTATTTTTTATAAAGAAAAATTTTTTTTACTTCATTTTACCAGTGTCATGAAGAAAAATATGTGACAAAAAAATATGGGGAATGTAAAGTAATCACAATTTTTAGGGGTATTACTATGTATTACAGAAGTAGAGAAACTGAAACTTTGAAATTTGCAAATTTTTCCAAATTTTTGTTAAATTAGGTATTTTGAATACCTTGAGGGGTGTAGTTTCTTAGATGGGGTCACTTTTATGGAGTTTCTACTCTAGGGGTGCATCGGGGAGCTTCAAATGGGACATGGTGTCAAAAAAACAGTCCAGCAAAATCTGGCTTCCAAAAACCAAACGGCGCACCTTTCACTCTACGCCCCGCTGTGTGGCCGTACAGTAGTTTACGGCCACATATGGGGTGTTTCTGTAAACGGCAGAGTCAGGGCAATAAAGATACAGTCTTGTTTGGATGTTAACCCTTGCTTTGTTAGTTGAAAAAATGGGTTAAAATGGAAAATTAGGCAAAAAAATTAAATTCTCAAATTTCATCCCCATTTGCCAATAACTCTTGTGCAACACCTAAAGGGTTAACGAAGTTTGCAAAATCAGTTTTGAATACCTTGAGAGGTGTAGTTTCTTAGATGGGGTCACTTTTATGGAGTTTCTACTCTAGGGTTGCATCAGGGGGCTTCAAATGGGACATGGTGTCAAAAAACCAGTCCAGCAAAACCTGCCTTCCAAAAACCATATGGCGCACCTTTCACTCTACGCCCCGCTGTGTGGCCGTACAGTAGTTTACGGCCACATATGGGGTGTTTCTGTACACGGCAGAGTCAGGGCAATAAAGATACAGTCTTGTTTGGCTGTTAACCCTTGCTTTGTTAGTAGAAAAAATTGGTTAAAATGGAAAATTAGGCAAAAAAATGAAATTCTCAAATTTCATCCCCATTTGCCAATAACTCTTGTGCAACACCTAAAGGGTTAATGAAGTTTGTAAAATCAGTTTTGAATACCTTGAGGGGTGTAGTTTATAGAATTGGGTCATTTTTGGGTGGTTTCTATTATGTAAGCCTCGCAAAGTGACTTCAGAGCTGTGGTCGTCCCTAAAAATTGGGTTTTTGTAAATTTCTGAAAAATTTCAAGATCTGCTTCAAAACTTCTAAGCCTTGTAACATCCCCAAAAAATAAAATATCATTCCCAAAATAATTCAAACATGAAGTAGACATATGGGGAATGTAAAGTCATCACAATTTTTAGGGGTATTACTATGTATTACAGAAGTAGAGAAACTGAAACTTTGAAATTTGCTAATTTTTCAAAATTTTTGTTAAATTAGGTATTTTTTGGTGCAAAAAAATACTTTTTTGGACTTCATTTTACCAGTGTCATGAAGTACAATATGTGACGAAAAAACAATCTCAGAACGGCCTGGATAAGTCAAAGCGTTTTAAAGTTATCAGCACTTAAAGTGACACTGGTCAGATTTGCAAAAAATGACCTGGTCCTAAGGTGTAATAAGGCTGTGTCCCTAAGGGGTTAAGGGGTTAAAAATGGTTGCATATAAAAAGTGACCCTATATATACAGTTGGGTCACATTTTTGTGACCATCAGTTAACGTCCAAAAGCCAATAATCATCCCTTTTTGCAGCTGTGATAAATCATCCCTTTTACCCCTGACATCATTGAGGGATGTGTGTGCAGACAAAATTACTTCAAGTTATTGCTACTAAAGGTGGTTCAACTCGTCATTGGACTGGCCTACCAAAGAACCAGAACCTCATTTGAGCCCAGGCTCTGCTACCATAGTGGGCCCCAAAGGTCCAGGAGAAAAAAACATCTGGAACCAATAACTTGCCTCTAGTGTCTATTTCATTTAATCAGAATCTATTAGACTTTATTGAGGATACCAGGTTTGGCCTCCAAGAATAATTTCCTCGTGTGGGCCCCAAGAACCCCAGTCCGCCCTTGGTTCTATAAGCTATATTCATGTGGTGTAAAATAAAATGACATTTATAACATTATACCAAGATAAAGTAGACATATAGTAAATTCTTATTGATAACTATTTTATGATGTATTACTATCTGTCTTAAAAGTAGAGAAATTCAAATTTAGAAAATTAAAAAGTTAAAAAGTTTTTATTTTTTTTATAAATAAATGGAAAGAATATTGACCCAAATTTACCGCTAACATGAAGTACAATGTGTCAACAAAAAGCACTCTCAGAATCGGTCAGAGTAAAAGTAAAACCATTTCAAAGTTATTACTACATATGACACATGTCAGATCTGCAAAAATAGGCCTGAGCAGGAAGGTGAAAACTGGCCTGGAGTAATATGGTTTAAAGTCCTTCTAAGGACCAGAAATTTTTAATGTCCTGATATCTAAAACAATAGAATTCAAATAATGTTCACTTTGTTTTTTCTCATGACTGTATACTGGGCACATACTTTTCTTGTCAACTATCTTTTTTATATTGCCCCTCTTACTATATGTTAACATTATTTCAAGCTACAGTGTACTTTTGATTGATTTTCTCTTCGTATTTGGTATTTTGTTTATTTTTTTTCTACAGAAACAGTTGAAATCCAAAGGCATACAAACTGTTATCGCTGTGAACAGAGCCTAATCTACAGTTGTTTTTTGTTATTGTTTTTTAAATGCTATTTTAAGACCCAAAACAAAGAATAAACAACCAGAATTAATAGAAATATTGAGCGAGTTTAGTTGAGTGAATTGCTCAAAGATTGAATTTCATTTGGCCAAATTGGCTGACCAATTCAACTTAGATCCAAATTGATTTTACCGAAATTAAAAGTGTTCCAATTGGCCTAATAATGTGTGCATGACATTCCAAGGTCTTCTATGTCTTCTATTTGTTCTCTGTAGTCTCTCCCTTTTTTCATTCTTTTTTCTATTCTTTTTTTTTTTGCTCTCTCTGTCCCCTCAAAAATTTACCGAAATTGTATTACCAAAAATTCAGATTTGGATGCAACTCGAATTTTTACAAAATTTGTGTCAAATCTGTCAATTTGTTTTTTTAATCGATTCACTCACCTGTAATTATTAAATATGACATCAATAAATTGATTCTGATCCTTATTCACAAAATGAAATAGTATAAGAATAAACTGATAACATGAACATTTTCTGAAATGGGTTGTGTCACTTAAGACATTGTTGGCATATGCCACCAATGTCAGATAAGTGCAGGTCACACCTCTGGCACCCGCACTTATCTCTTAGAACAGGGTCCCCAAAGTGAACAAGAGAGCACCACACATGCGAGGCGTGCCATCTATTCACTTCTATGTAAGCAAGTTCCAAAAACAGCAGAGTGAACATGCTCGGTTATTTTCAGAAGTTCCATAGAATTGAATGGAGACCACACTGCGCAAGGGCAGCCATCACTTCATTCACTTCTATAGGACTGAGAGAAATAGTCGAGGCAGCCCTCGGCTAATTTTATGAATGAAGGGTGGCCGTGCCTGGGTGGTGTGCTCTTGTTCACTTTGGGTCTCCTGTTCTAGAGATAGGTGGAGGTCCCAGAAGTTGGACCCATACATATCTGACATTGGTAGCATAGCCACCAGTTTCTGAGGTGATATCCCTTTAATTCTAACAATATAGGTTGCTGCTAAGACCCAAAACAAAGAATGAACAACGAGAATAGGAATATTGAGCGAGTTGAGTTGAGCGAATTGCTCAAAGATTGAATTTCATTTGGCCAAATTGGCTGACCGATTCATCTTAGATCCAAATAGATTTTACCCAAATTAAAAGTGTTCCAATTGGCCTAACAATGTGTGCATGACATTCCAAGGTCTTATATTTTTTCTCTGTAGTCTCTCCCTTTTTTCATTCTTTTTTCTATTATTTTATTTTCTACTCTCTCCCTCTCTCTCTGTCCCCTCAAATATTTACCCAAATTGTATTACCAAAATTCCAATTTGGATGCAACTCGAATTTTTACAAAATTTGTGTCAAATCTGATTAGTTTTTATAATCTATTCACTCACCTGTTATTATTACATATGACATCAATAAATTGATTCTGATCTTTATTCACAAAATGAAATAGTATAAGAATAAACTGATAACATGAACATTTTCTGAAATGGGTTGTGTCACTTAAGACTATGTTGGCATATAAGTGCAAGTCACACCTCTGGCACCCGCTCCTATCTCTTAGAACGCAGTCCCCAAAGTGAACAAGAGAGCACCACACATGTGAGGCGTGCCATCTATTCACTTCTATGTAAGCAAGTTCCGAAAACAGCGAGCATGTTCGGTTATTTTCAGAAGTTCCATAGAATTGAATGGAAACCACACCGCGCAAGGGCAGCCATCACTTCATTCACTTCTATAGGACTGCCAGAAATAGTCGAGGCAGCCCTTGGCTAATTTTATGAATAAAGGGTGGCTGTGCCTGTGTGGTGTGCTCTTGTTTATTTTGGGTGCCCTGTTCTAGAGATAGGTGGAGGTCCCAGAAGTTGGACCGGTACCTATCTGACATTGGTAGCATAGCCACCAGTTTCTGAGGTGATATCCCCTTTAATTCTAACAATATAGGTTGCTGCTATTCTCTATACTGTGAAGTCCACTCCAAAAACTACATACAGCTACATAGATCAGATTGTGGGATTTTTAAACAGGTGAAATAATGATCAGGTATAGGGATGAGCCGACCCATGGATGTTTGGGTTCGCCGGGTTAGGCCAAACTTCGGGTCAAAATTCGGGTTTGGGACCCAAACTCGAATTAGAACTCGAACACGAACCCCATTGAAGTCAGTGGGGACCTGAACTTTGGTGCACTAAAATGGCTGTAAAATAGTCGTAGTAAGGGCTAGAGGGCTGAAAAAGGAAGCAAAATGGGGGTAGGAGCAGGACCGTTGCCCTGCAAACAAATGTGAATAGGAAAATGACTTAAAATAACATAGAATAGAAAAAAATGAAAAATAATAATCTTGAACTAGGAGGCGGAGGTCAAAGTGGAGTAGGTGGTTGAGGAGGCGGTGGATGTGGCGGTGTAGGAGGAGGAAGTCCTGACCTTGCATAAAACATTTATTTTTATTACTTTAGGCTGCCCTTCAACTGGGGCACAAGCAGAAATTTTAATTGAACAAAATGTCGAATTAGTATTTATCAGAATATTGTGTAAATGAATATATGAAAAATTATCAAAGGAGTCACATAATTATACAGTTATACTGGACAACCAAACGTTGGTTCTCCTTTATTATGAAGTGGGCTGGATCTATGTCTGTTATCTGTCTTTGGTGTTTTGTGCCCTACATGCTGCGGCAGAGCAGCTGTACCTGCATGACAATTCCCACTAATTGTTGTGGTTTTACTAGAAATACAGGAGAAGCATATAAAAAACACGTGCTTCACCAGAGGAACCATAGCAATGAATCTGTCATTAGGCTTCCAAATGGTCCCTGTACGTTTTTGCTGAATTTCCTTGCACATCTGAATCAGATGAAGAGTGGCATTACCTAGGAGCACTTGGCACCTAACTCATAAATACAATCTTAAATTCTGTCTCAGTATTGTTCAGAAAGAACTAGTAAAGAACATAATGTACTAATTAGTAAGACTTTAGGTTTTAGTTTAATTATAGATGCCCATAATACAGACAGAATGAACGAGTTTTTGGTGATTAAAGTTCTGTTTAGTAGAACTGCACAGGGCCTTGTCGCTGTAATTTGGACCTTAATGAGAAAACATCATTTGCAACATCATATGATATTTAAATGGGATTATTTGAAATTGTAATTTTTTAAGTTAGTATTCATATAAAACCTGTGCTGTATAGACTAAGACAGAATTAGGAGAGTCTTCTCATTTTCACTAGAGGATATGCAAATTTATCACAGCTCTAGTATACTACTCATCCACATAGATAAGGCTCTGCATGCATCTCCCTTGTCAATGCCTGACCTCTGCGGAAGAAGATAGAAGACATTTCTATTTAATTTCATTTCACTCCTATTCCTTTCAGCCACCATAAAACATGCAGCCTACCATGCACAACTGCAGCTGCTGCAAACCTCAAAAGCAGCTACCTGCAAGGAAATCTTTTATATTTTTTAATACATTTCATAGAAATCCTTTTTTCTTTAGTAGAACTGCACAGGGTCTTGTAGCTGTAATTTGGACATTAATGAGAAAACTTAATCTGCAACATCATATAGTAACATAGTAACATAGTTTATAAGGCTGAAAAAGACATCTGTCCATCCAGTTCAGCCTGTTATTCTGCAAGTTGATCCAGAGGGAAAAAAAATAAAAACTTTTGAGGTAGAAGCCAATTTTCCTCACATTAAAGGAAAAAAATTCCTTCCTGACTCCAATCAGAATAACTCCCTGGATCAACAACCCCTCTCTAGTAGATATAGCCTGTAATATTATTACACTCCAGAAATACATCCAGGCCCCTCTTAAACTCTTTTAGTGAACTCACCATCACTACCTCCTCAGGCAGAGTTCCATAGTCTCACTGCTCTTACTATAAAGAATCCTCTTCTATGTTTGTATACAAACCTTCTTTCCTCCAGATACAGAGGATGTCCCCTCATCACAGTCACAGTCCTGGGGATAAATAGAAGATGGGAGAGATCTCTGTACTGACCCCCGATATATTTTTTACAGTTATTAGACCTCACCCCAGTCGTCTTTTTTCTAAAGTGAATAACCCTAATTTTGATAATCTTTCAGGGTACTGTAGTACACCTATTCCAGTTATTACTTTATTTGCTCTCCTCTGAACCCTTTCCAGCTCTGCTATGTCTGCCTTGTTCACAGGAGCCCAGAACTGTACACAGTACTCCATATGTCGTCTGATTAGTGATTTGTAAAGTGGCAGGACTATGTTCTCATCACGGGCATCTATGCCCCTTTTGATGCAACCCATTATTTAATTGCCATGGCAGCAGCTGCCTGACACTGGGTTGTACAGCTTAGTTTGCTTATCACTTAAATTCCTAGGTCCTTTTCCATGTCAGTGTTACCCAGTGTTTTACTATTTAGTATGTACTGGTGACTTGCATTATTCCTTCACATGTGCATAACCTTACATTTGTCAGTGTTGAACCTCATCTGCTAATTCTCTGCCTAAGCCTCCAATCTATCCAGATCCATCCGTCAATGGGGACCCGAACTTTTGAGCACTAAAATGGCTGTAAAAATTTTATGAAAAGGGCTAGAGGGCTGCAAATGTCGTCAAAATGTGGTTAAGAGCATGGCACGTGCTCTGCAAACAAATGTGGGTAGGGAAATGACTAATAACATAAAATACATAAAAATAAAAAAAATGATCTTCCTCTAGGAGGACCAGGTCCATATGGAGTAGGAGGTTGAGGAGGCGGTGGATGTGGCGGTGTAGGTGGAAGTGGCAGTGGAGAAGGAGGAGGTAGCCTACACTTCTTTTTAGTTTTAAATGTATTTGTATTTTTATAAATTAGGGTACACCCCAAAACATTGGCAAATATAACCTGTGATAACCCCCTCCAGTCATGCTAAACACACGTTCAGACAATACACTGGCTGCAGGGCAGGCCAGCACCTCCAAGGGTAAAGGGCAAGCTCAGGCCATGTGCCCAATTTGGAGACCCAGAAGTTGCAGGGGCTGACCACTGTCAGTTAGAGTTGAACGAACCCGAACTGTAAAGTTCGGGTTCGTACCGAACTTTAGGTTTTTCGTCACCCGGACCCGAACCCGAACATTTACGCAAAATACTACTTGCCCCAAAAGGCCATCACAGTCATGCCTATTATCGGCATGGCTGTGATTGGCCAACTGCAGCATGTGACCAATCCTCTATTTAAGCTGGACTCACGTAGCGCCGCTCGTCACTCTGCTCGTATTAGTTTAGGGATAGGCTGCAGCTGCTGTGAGGGAAAGATCAGGGAGAAATCTTATGAAGAACTGCTTCTTTACTCAGTGATCTACAGCAAATGTGTTTCGTGGGTGCAGTGCACAATTGTTTTAAGCCTGCCCTGAGCTAACTACTACTGAAAACTGTGGGTAATAAGCAGATGGCTCACTCTGAATTATCACAGTTGGTGCACTGGTTCAAGAAGACACACCCCTAATTCTGTGCTGTATGAATATGTATTGGATGGAACCGGCACTCAAACAGTCGGAATACACGTGGGATTGTATTAAACATATAAAACTTTTATTAAATAATATACTCTTTGTGCACTTCTTAAATAAAATATAAAAGCATTAAAATAATGCACTGATGCATGCATTCAATTCAACACCTTCGGTAATCAGAAAAGGAGTCACTACTGTGTTGCCCTGTAGGTTCGCTATACCATATGTCGCTGCATCCGTATCCCACCCGTTTAGTAGGACTGATGAATCGCAGTCATCTATGGCAGAGCGACCTATTTGTAGGGCTGCTTGTGTGGCTCCTTATGAAGTGAAAATTAAAGCAAATGGCTGTGTGAGTTGTCACTACAACAGATATAAGATATAGCCTTCAAGTATTAGTTTGCACTATATAGTGCACCAGCTGTTCCTCTGATATGGTTCTCTCAAGAGTCTGAGTGTATCACCTAAGCAAAATTAGCAGTCCGGTAAGATTCATAAAGTCCCGCCTGTGTTAATGTTATCACAGAGGTATGGCGGAGCTCCACTTGTATTTCTCTCAGTTATATATTTTACTCACTGCGTCCCATATAGGCTCGCTGTGTGCGTCCCGTAGTCGGTTACTGCCGTGGCGTCCCACGCTTCCACCTTTCTCCGATATGTTCGTGTTACTTCCGGCTTTGCCGGGGTCTCGCCTTTAGTCTCGCGAGAGTCTTGTATCGGGTAGTTGTCTCGTGAGTCCCAATACGGTGCTTCGTATGTGTGAGTTAAGTGGAGCTCTTTCCTGTCTCTGTTAAGATTATCGATCCTTCAGTACATGGCCATGCACAGTCTCACAGGTAACGCCCAGACGCGTTTCGAGATCCTATCTCTTCATCAGTGGGTCCTGATGCACTATATAGTGCAAACTAATACTTGAAGGCTATATCTTATATCTGTTGTAGTGACAACTCACACAGCCATTTGCTTTAATTTTCACTTCATAAGGAGCCACACAAGCAGCCCTACAAATAGGTCGCTCTGCCATAGATGACTGCGATTCATCAGTCCTACTAAACGGGTGGGATACGGATGCAGCGACATATGGTATAGCGAACCTACAGGGCAACACAGTAGTGACTCCTTTTCTGATTACCGAAGGTGTTGAATTGAATGCATGCATCAGTGCATTATTTTAATGCTTTTATATTTTATTTAAGAAGTGCACAAAGAGTATATTATTTAATAAAAGTTTTATACTACTGAAAACTAACTTTTTTTCCTTCAGTTAGGCCTCATGCACACGACAGTGTTTTTTCACTGTCAGTGATTTTGCTTCAGTGGTCCGTGTCCGATTTTGCTTCAGTTGTGTTTCCTTGTGTACTCCTTTTTTTTGTCTGGCAGGGGAAAAAAAAGGAAGGTTAATGAAAAGTGTAATTTTATTGCACCAAGGTCTTGTCATGACATACCAGTTGTGCATCCGTTTTTTTTTTGGACAGACCCATTGACTTGAATGGGTCCGTCCTCCGTTTTCCACTGACAAGAATAGCACAGGTTATATTTTTTTGACGGACTGGAATCATGGATCACGGACGCGGAGAAAAAACGGATAACTATCAGTTTTTTTTCACAACTCCATAGAAATGAATGGGACCTCCGCCAAACTGTGAAAAATGACGGAACGGACGCGGATGCACACAACGGTCGTGTGCATGAGGCCTTAGTCAATATCAATACATAATCGGCAGCCATTTTATACAACGATAGTGCACCAGCACAGGATATCTGCCTGTCTGCAAGACCAGAAATACTGCTTTGAGACACTAGGGTTAAAAAAAAACTATTTTTCATATACTGCACATCTAGGATTATCTCTGCATAAGTGACTGTGAAATTTAGGCCAGAAATACGGCTTTCTCATACTGGGGCATACTGGGGTGAAAAAAAAACATCTGTTTCATATAGTGCACATCTAGGATTATAGGTGCATAAGTGAGTGTCACATTTAGGCCAGAAATACAGCTTTTTGCTTACTGGGGTTAAAAAACCCTCTGATATACTGCACAACTGAGATTAGACATGCATAAGTGACTGTCAAATTTAGGCCACAAATATGGCTTTTTGCTTACTGGGGTTAAAAAACCCTCTGATATACTGCACATCTGGGATTAGACATGCATAACTGACTGTGAAAATTAGGCCACAAATACAGCTTTTTGCTTACTGGGGTTAAAAAACCCTCTGATATACTGCACATCTGGAATTAGATGTGCTTAAGTGAGTGTCACATTTAGGCCACAAATACCGATTTTTGCTTACTGGGGTTAAAAAACCCTCTGATATACTGCACATCTGGGATTAGACATGCATAAGTGACTGTGGAATTTAGGCCACAAATACGGCTTTTTGCTCACTGGGGTTAAAAGAAAACTCTATTATACTGCACATCTGGGATTAGACGTGCATCACTAACTGTGGAATTTAGGCCACAAATACGGCTTTTTGCTTACTGGGGTTAAAAAACCCTCTGATATACTGCATATCTGGGATTAGACGTGCATAAGTGACTGTGAAATTTAGGCCACAAATATGGCTTTTTGCTTACTGGGGTTAAAAAAAACACCTCTGATATACTGAACATCTGGGATTAGACATGCATAAGTGAGTGTCACATTTAGGCTACAAAATATGTCTTTTTGCTTAGTGGGGTTAAAAAACCCTCTGATATAATGCACATCTGGGATTAGACGTGCATAAGTGACTGTGAAATTTAGGCCACAAATACGGCTTTCTCATACTGGGGCATACTGGGGTAAAAAAAAAAAAAACATCTGTTTCATATAGTGCACATCTAGGATTATCGGTGCATAAGGGACTGTTCATTTTAGGCCACAAATATGGCTTTTGCTTACTGGCGTTAAAAAAACTCTCTGATATACTGCACATCTGGGATTAGACATGCATAAGTGACTGTGAAATTTAGGCCACAAATACAGCTTTCTTATACTGGGGCATACTGGGGTGAAAAAAAGCATCTGTTTCATTTAGTGCACATCTAGAATTATAGTGCAATGAGCAGGACACTAGTACAATGCAGTGGGTCAGAATATATGTGTATAAGATTATAATTTGTTTGTGGCGCCAATTGCAGCTTGCGCAGGTACTGTAGCAGGGCCCTTTAAGATGTTATAACTCACGTACCAGGTGAGGAATGCCAAAGGGGGGATAATGTCTCTGTATAGCAGATATGGTAGTGTCAACGGTGTCTCCTACCTTGGTACGGCTGGACTCCTTGATCCTGGCTCACTTGCAATAAATTGAGTGTTGTTAATAGGAGTAATTGAGGAACTTTGATAGCAGTAAGTGAGATCCAAACAGGTAATATGATCCAACTTGTCTTTACTTAATGGCAGCTTTAAATCCATACAAGTTACAGCAATAGTCTTGGGTCCTAGCAGGTATAGGCAATGTATTGCAGGGATCAGTATCTCTTCTGCTTCTATACTATGTGCCTGGAGAATCTGGCAGGTATGTATCTTCTGCTCTGTCTGTCTTCTGCTTGTAATAGGCCTGACTAGCTGAGGAAGAATTTGGCTCCTGGTCTCTGGATATGTACTCACAGCTTGGCTCACAGGGAATGCTTCTTCCTGGAGGCTGGAGGTGGCTGCTTTTCTTGTCAACTAGCTGAGGCCGATGGCTCAGGCTGGGAAGAGTGACCTTTGCCTCAGCCGAGGCTGGATCCTAGGTTGGGATCCCTGTTTCTAGGACCTCCTACAACACAGCCTTCCCCCTGCAGGGAGAGCTGGACAAAAACTGACTCTATCTGTTTTTTCCCTCCCTTGCCGCAGGGCGTGGGAAACTCCACTTCCCTTAAGCAGGGGAGACAGAACAGAACTGGAATGTTCCATTATGAATGGCCATAACATTAAAACTATGCATACCAACGATGCTGCCACCTGCTGGTAGACCTGAAACATTACAAAGGAAAATATAACATTTGAAATGGTTGCAACTGCACAGTAGTGAATGACATGAGGAGATCACATCAGCTGACAATATTAATGCTCTTAGCAGATTGTAGCGGGGCAAGAGCGTTTAGTAACCCCACTCTGGGATGTTACAATAGGTGCAAAAGTGAGTGTCACATTTAGGCCAGAAATACGGCTTTGGCATACTGGGGCATACTGGGTGAAACAACCCCCTCTGTTTCATATATTGCAAATCTAGGATTATAGGTGCATAAGGGACTGTTCATTTTAGGCCACAAATACAGCTTTTGCTTACTGGGGTTAAGAAACCCTCTGATATACTGCACATCTGGGATTAGACATGCATAAGTTACTGTGAAATGTATGCCACAAATACGGCTTTTTGTTTACTGGGGTTAAAAAAAAACTGATATACTGCACATCTGGAATTAGAGGTGCATAAGTTACTGTGAAATTTAGGCCACAAATACCGCTGTAATATAGAGTTTTAAAAAAAATAATTGAGTGCAATACCCTACATCAGGGTTTTCATTGGTGGTTAATTATTTTTAACAGACTTAACCACTTTTTACTTTGCTTGGTGAACGCTAACTATGAGGCAAACATCTAATAAGGGACGCGTTCATGGTCGTGGTGGTGGTGTTGGTGGAGTCTCTGGTGCAGGGAGAGGACGTGGCCGTTCTGCCACAGCTACACGTCCTACTGAACCTACTACCTCAGGTCCCAGTAGCCGCCAGAATCTACAGCAATATTTGGTCGGGTCTAATGCCGTTCTAAGGATGGTAAGGCCTGAGCAAGTACAGGCGCTTGTCGATTGGGTGGCCGACAGAGGATCCAGCAGGTTCACATTATCTCCTACCCAGACTTCTGCAGAAAGTGCACAGGTAGCACCTGAATCCCATGCCCATCAGTCTGTCACATCACCCCCCGTGCATATCGGGGAACCTGTCTGAGCCTCAAGTCATGCAGCAGTCTCTTATGCTGTTTGAAGACTCTGGCAGGGTTTCCCAAGGGCATCCACTTAGCCCTTCCCCAGGGGTGGAAGACATAGAATGCACTGATGCACAACCACTTATGTTTCCTGATGAGGACATGGGAATACCACCTCAGCACATCTCTGATGATGACAAAATACAGGTGCCAACTGCTGCGTCTTTCTGCAGTGTGCAGACCGAAAAGAAGGTCAGGGAGGAAGACTTGGTGGAAGATGATGCAGGGGACGATGAGGTCCTAGACCCCACATGGAATGAAGGTCGTGCCACTGACTTTCAGAGTTCGGAGGAAGAGGCAGTGGTGAGACCGAGCCAACAGCGTAGCAAAAGAGGGAGCAGGGTGCAAAAGCAGAGCAGCCGTCGCCAAAACAGTTCGCTTGCTACTGGCCACCGTCACCAGGGACCAAGCACACCGAAGGCAGCTTCAAGGAGTTCCCTGGCATGGCACTTCTTCACACAATCTGCTGACGACAAGACCCGAGTGGTTTTCAAGCTGTGCCATCAGAGCCTGAAGCGAGGCATTAACGTTCTGAACCTTAGCACAACATGCATGACCAGGCATCTACATGCAAGACACGGGCTGCAGTGGAGTAAGCACCTTCAAAACCAAGAAAGGGCTCAGGCCCCTCCTGCTCCCTCTTCTGCTGCTGCTTCGGCCTCTTCCTCTGCCTCTGGAGGAACGTTGGCACCTGCCGCCCAGCAAACAGAGGATGTGCCACCAACAACACCACCTCCGTCACCAAGCATCTGCACCATGTCACATGGAAGCGTTCAGCTCTCCATCTCACAAACCTTGGAGAGAAAGCGTAAATTCCCACCTAGCCACCCTCGATCCCTGGCCCTGAATGCCAGCATTTCTAAACTACTGGCCTTTGAAATGCTGTAATTCAGGCTGGTGGAGACGGACAGCTTCAAACAGCTTAAAATCAAGTGTGCACTGCGCAACACCATCTATGGCGAGGTCCACCTAACCACAGATACGTGGACCAGTAAGCACGGCCAGGTGCAGCACGCCAGACCTGCAGGGTATTGCGATTGTGAGGTCATGGTTTATGGGCAAGCGAGGGTTACTCACAGTTCTGTAGGAAATCCCTGGGCAGGCGTACAGCAGTGAATGAGAGGCTGGTACCGGGGTCCTCTGGGCTACACTCTGTATATACAGTTGTGTTCAAAATTATTCAACCCCCACTGAAATTGAGTGTTTTGGCCAGTTTGACATTGATTTTGATCATTTCAGTCATCTTGTTTACAATTAAATTAAAGAGGCACTTGTAAGTCAGACAAATATAACATAACATTTATAATGAAATAACCACAAATGTCTTTTCTGTGCTCACATCATTATCAGTTTTATTCAACCCCCAAGTGACATTCAATCTTAGTACTTAGTACAACATTCTTTTCCAGTTATAACAGCTTTTAAGCATGAAGCATAGCTTGACACAAGTGTCTTGCAGCGATCTACGGGTATCTTCGCCCATTCTTCATGGGCAAAAGCCTCCAGTTCAGTCACATTCTTAGGCTTGCACGCTGCAACTGCTTTCTTTAAGTCCCACCAGAGGTTCTCAATCGGATTTAAGTCTGGTGACTGTGATGGCCACTTCAAACTGTTCCAGCCTTTAATCTGCAACCATGCTCTAGTGGACTTGGAGGTATGCTTGGGATCATTGTCCTGTTGAAAGGTCCAACGTCTCCCAAGCCTCAGGTTTGTGACAGACTGCATCACATTTTCATCTAATATCTCCTGCTACTAAAGAGAATTCATGGTACCTTGCACACGCTGAAGCTTCCCTGTACCTGTAGAAGCAAAACAGCCCCAAAGCATGATTGACCCCCCGCCATGCTTCACAGTAGGCAAGGTGTTCTTTTCTTCATAGGCCTTGTTCTTCCTCCTCCAAACATAGCGTTGATCCATGGGCCCAAACAGTTCTAATTTTGTTTCATCAGTCCACAGAACACTATCCCAAACCTTTTGTGGTTTGTCCACATGACTTTTGGCATACTGCAGTCGACTCTTCTTATTCTTTGGAGACAGCAAGGGGGTGCACCTGGGAGTTCTGGCATGGAGGCCTTCATTACACAGTGTGCGCCTTATTGTCTGAGCTGAAACTTCAGTACCCACATCTGACAAATCTTTTTTCAGTTCCTCAGCAGTCACACGGGGACTTTTCTCCACTTTGCGCTTCAGGTAGCACACAGCAGTCGAAGTCAGCATCTTCTTTCTACCACGACCAGGTATCGTTTCAACAGTGCCCTTTTGCCTTGAATTTGTGAATGATGCTTCCTATGGTGTCTCTTGGTATGTTTAACATCTTTGCAATCTTCTTATAGCCATTGCCCTTACTGTGAAGAGAAATCACCTCTTCTCTTGTCTTCCTGGACCATTCTCTTGACTTCACCATGTTTGTAAACACAACAGTAAATGTCTAGAAGAAGCTGAGTATCACAGTCCTTTTAAATCTGCCTAATTGGTGCTTATTATGCTTGATTGCTGCTCCTTGACATCCACAGGTGTTTTCAATACCTGATCAAAAACACTTGAATGAACCTCTGTTCTTAAGAGTGGTAGTCTTTAAAGGGGTGAATAATTGTGTCAATGAAGAAATCACAAAAAAAACATTTAGTACTGTATTACAAAAACAATTGATGTCATTTTAGTTGCATTTGGCTCTTTAAAAAGTCCTTGTAAGATTTCATTCTGAACACAATTACAAATGTACACTAAATTCCCTAAAACCCTTTACAGCATTGGGGGTTGAATAATTTTGAACACAACTGTAGGGACCAGGCCTGATGGTGGATGAGGTGCCCTGGATGTTGCAGGTGTTTAATGTGCCTGGGGCAAGGTGCCTTTAAGGTGCCTTTAAGAAACGTGACGCCAGTGCCTGTAACGGTGGCACACCGATTTATAGTTGTAGTAAAGGAGGAACATGATGGTATGGTGAAACAAACTTTGCTTTACTGAGAAACAGTTCAACTTTGTACAGTTGGGTGTCAATACAGTTCCATATTGCAGGTTCCCTTCACAAGCAGGCTTTCACAATAATGGCAGGTATACTGTTCCTTGCAAGATACTCAGAGGGTAAACAACAACACACTCAGATCAGGCTATACCTTTTCCTCAGATATAGTGTACACTGTTCCTTAGAACTCCTGTCTGGTTTTATCCCAAGGCCCGGATGCCCTAATACTGGCTTTATCCTTGGTAGAAATCTTCCTCCGGTATTTATCCTTGCTTTACATTAATGATTCTTATGCCCTTCAGCTTACTTGTTTTAGCTGGAAACACTGGCTCTGCTTGGCTTGTGGGAACTGCAGGTTTCTCCCATGAGGCACACTCTTCTCTTGGGGTGACTCTTCTGAGCTAACTCTGGCACTTTATCCTCAGGCAGGCTAGGATCCTTTCACTAGCCTCCTGGTAGCAACTAGAAGCCTGGGCTGTCTAGCTGCATGTAAGGAGGAGGCCCTCAGCATATCTCTGGCTGGTGCCCTCTCACTTCTGTCTCCACAGACTCCTGACTACAGACTAACCCCTCCCTGTCTGGGCCTGAATATATATATATACTAGGGGCTCCCTATCTCCCTCTAGTGTCTAGAATGCTACACTACACCCCAATAGGCCTGCTGTACATATCACAGGGGAAACAATACATATAAAAGCATATAGAAAATACATTAAAATGGACGGTTAAATATACTGCCACTTTCCCTCAGGAGTAGGAGTACCACGTGGCCCAATTGACCCTTGTGTAGTGCCCACCTTTACCTAGTGGTGCACAGGGACGATATATCTCCCTAACTGCTCACTGGGTAAATGTAGTGGCGGCTGGGCCCCAGGCGGAGAACTGTTTGGTGCACGTCCTTCCGCCGCCAAGGATCGCAGGGCATCATTCTTTGCCTCCTGTTGCCTCCTCTTCCTACTTGGATTCCTCCACCTCCTCATCCGGTCAGCGACAGACCTTCACCACCAACTTCAGCACAGACAGAGGTAAACATCAGCAGGCCGTTCTGAAACTGATGTGTTTGGGGGACAGGACCCACACCGCACAGGAGTTATGGTGGGGTATAGAACAACAGACCGACTAGTGGTTGCTGTCAGTGAGCCTCAAAACCGGCCTGGTGGTGTGAGATAATGGGCGAAATCTCGTTGCAGCTCTGGGACTAGCCGGTTTGACGCACATCCCTTGCCTGGCGCATGTGCTGAATTTGGTGGAGCAGAAATTCATTTACAACTACCCCGACATGTCAGAGCTGCTACATAAAGTGCGGGGCCATCTGTGCCCGCTTCCGGCGTTCTCATCCTGCCGCCGCTCAGCTGTCTGCTCTACAGCGTAACTTCGGCCTTCCCGCTCACCGCCTCATATGCGACGTGCCCACAAGGTGGAACTCCACCTTGCACATGCTGTAGAGACTATGCGAGCAGCAGCCAGGCCATAGTGGAGTTTCAGCTGCAGCACGCACTGGTGAGTCGCACTGCGGAACAGCACCACTTCACCACCAATGACTGGGCCTCCATGCGAGACCTGTGTGCCCTGTTGCGCTGTTTCGAGTACTCCAGCAACATGGCCAGTGGCGATGACGCCGTTATCAGTGTTACAATACCACTTCTATGTCTCCTTGAGAAAACACTAAGGGCGATTATGGAAGAGGATTAGGCCCAGGACGAGGAGGAGGAAGAAGGGTCATCTCTAACACTTTCAGGCCAGTCTTTAAGAAGTGGCTCCGAGGGAGGGTTTTTGCAACAGCAGAGGCCAGGTACAAATTTGGCCAGCCAGAGCCCACTACTGGAGGACGAGGAGGTTGAGGAGGAGGATGGGGATGAAGCATGTTTACAGCGGGGTGGCACCCAACGCAGCTCGGGCCCATCACTGGTGCGTAGTTGGGGGGATACGGAGGACGCAGACGATACGCCTCCCACAGAGCTTGTTCTTACCCCTGGGCAGCCTGGCACACATGAGCGACTACATGCTGCAGTGCCTGCGCAACGACAGCAGAGATGCCCACATTTTAACGTGCGCTGACTACTGGGTGGCCACCCTGCTGGATCCCCGTTACAAAGACAATGTGCTGTCCTTAATTCCCTCACTGGAGCGTGATCGGAAGATGTCCGACTACAGGAGCACGCTAGTAGACACGCTCCTGAGAGCATTCCTGACTGACGCCAGGGGACAAGTGGAAGCACAAAGCGAAGGCAGGGGAGGAGGAAGAGGTCGCCAACGCAGCTGTGTCAGCTCCAGCACCTCAGAAGGCAGGGTTAGCATGGCCGACATGTGGAAAAGCTTTGTCACCTCGCTGCAACAACCGGCCCCAACTGCTGATATGGAGCGTGTTAGCAGGAGGCAGCATTTGAACATGGTGGAACAGTACCTGTGCACACGCCTACACGTACTGACTGATGGTTCTGCCCCATTCAACTTCTGGGTCTCCAAATTGTCCACATGGCCAGAGCTTGCCCTGTATGCCTTGGAGGTGCTGGCCTGCCCTGCAGCCAGTGTACTCTCTGAACCTGTATTTAGCACGGCAGGAGGCGCCATTACAGACAGACGCAACTGCCTGTCCACAGCCAACGTGGACAAGCTCACGTTCATTAAAATGAACCAGGCTTGGATCCCACAAGACTTGTCTGTACCTTGTGCAGAATAGACATTTATACCAGCCTCAACCATCCATCCTTGTACTCAAGTGCACTTATTCCTTTTTTTTTTTATATGTCCCAATATTTTGGGGTATACCCCTATGTAAAAATAACACACATCTGTGTTGGCTACCTAGTCCTCCTTCGCCGCCGCTTCCACCTAGACCGCCACGTGAGCCTACATGGCCACATCCACCCATTCACCGCCTCATCAACCTCTTACTCCTACATCATCCCTAATTTTTATTTTTTTAAGGTCTTTTTGTTTTTTCAATTCATTTCCCTATCCACATTTGTTTGCAGAGCATTTGCACATTTTGCTGCCTTTTGCAGCCCTCTAGCTTTTTCCATGGCTATTTTAGAGCCATTTTTGTGGCCAAAAGTTCGGGTCCCCATTGACTTCAATGGGGTTCGGGTTTGGGTTCAAGTTCGGGTCAAGTTCGGGTCCCAAATTCGAACTTTTTTTTCAAGTTCGGCCGAACCTGCCAAACCCGAACATTCAGGTGTCTGCTCAACTCTACTGTCAGTCAGTTCGTGTAGGCGTGTGCACACTTACTGCCTCACCATGTCGCACGTCCCTGTGATATTCACGATCCATTTTGATATCTGCTCTATCAACTTTCTATGTTCTTTTATGCGCCTACCATGGTGACGGGGAATCAGGGTTCCAGGCCAGAGAGGGAGCGTGAGAAAGAGAGACCACATCCAAGGAAGGATTCATTTTTTTTTTATTTAAAGTTGAAAGATGGGAGAAATTATTAAAGCATAAAAGTGTGACAGCATTGAATGAAAGGATGTGGTGCGCATTAATTACTGAATAATATATTAAATTTTATTCCCTGTCACCTATGCAGAGCAGGTGTTTATTCAGGTCTAAAATTGTATAATGTCAACCAAAGAATGTAACAGAAAAATTATTGAAATTTAATAAGCTGTCAACTAGGTAGGGGAGGGGTATATTACACCCAAAAATTGGTGACTGACATTTTTTTTTAAACCTGTCTACTAGGTATAGCAGTGGTACTATACACCCAAAAATTGGTTAATTTCACCCAAAAATGTAAATGACATTTTTTTTTTAACCTGTCTACTAGTTATAGCAGTGGTACTATACACCCAAAAATTGGTGAATTTCTACTGAAAATGTAAATGACCATTTATATTATTTTTTAACTGGCCTACTAGGTATAGCAGTGGTAATATACACCCAAAAATTTGTGAATTTCACCCGAAAATGTTAATGACAAAGTAGTGAAATTATATAAAATAAAATACATAAAATTTTTATTTTTTATTTATGAGGTGGAGTTCCATATGGGGTAGGAGTTTGAGGAGGCGGTGGACGTAGCGGTGTAGTTGGAAGCGGTGGTGGAGGAGGACGAGGTAGCCAACACAGGTTTTTGTTTTTAATTTTATTTTTTAAAATAAGGGTACACTCCAAAAGAGTGTAAAATAGCCAAAATACAAACAACAGCTGGTTAGTGCAGGTATACATGTCTATTCTGGACAAGGTAAGGACAAGTCCTGAGGGATCCATGCCTGGTTAATTTTAATGAACGTGAGCTTGTCCACATTGGCTGTGGACAGGCGGCTGCGCTTGTCTGTGATGACGCCACCTGCCGTGCTAAACACACGTTCAGATAATATACTGGCTGCAGGGCAGGCCAGCACCTCCAAGGCGTAAAGGGCAAGCTCAGGCAATGTGCCCAATTTGGAGACCCAGAAGTTGAAGGGGGCAGACCCGTCATTCAGTAGGTGCAGGCATGTGCACACATACTGCTCCACCATGTTGGTGAAATGCTGCCTCCTGCTAAGACGTTCCATATCAGCTTGTGGTTATGGTTGTTGTGGCGTGCTGACAAAGCTTTTCCACATTTCGGCCATGCTAACCATGCCTTCTCAGGTGTTGGCAGTGCCCCAGCTGCGTTGGCAATCTCTTCCTCTGCCTTCGCCCTGTGCTTCCACTGTGCCCCCGCTGTCAGGTGGGAATGCCACCAGCAGCGCGTCTACCAGCGTGCGCTTGTACTCGCGCATCTTACGATCACGCTCCAGTGAGGAAATTAAGGACGGTACATTGTCCTTGTAACGGGGATCCAGCAGCGTGGACACCCAGTAATCAGCACAAGCTAGAATGTGGGCAACTCGGCGGTCGTTGAGGAGACACTGCAGCATGTAATCGCTCATGTGTGCCAGGCTGCCCAGAGACAACGAAAAGCTGTCCTCCAAAGGAAGGTGTATCGTCTGTGTCCTCTGTATCCCCCCATCCACGCACCAGTGATGGCCATGAGCTGGTCTGGGTGCCACCCTGCTGTGAACATGGTTCCTCCTCCTCCATCTCCTCCTCCTCATCTGCCACCTGCTCATTCTCCAGAACTGTGCCCTGGCTGAACAATTGTGTACCTTGGGTTTGTGGGTGCAGGAACCCACCCTCGGAGCCACTTGGGAATGACTGGCCGGAAACCCTACGAAATGATCTCTCTTCCTCCTCCTCCTCCTGTGCCACATCCTCTTCCATCATCGCCAGGAGCATTTTTTCAAGGAGGCATAGAAGTGGGATAATAACGCTGAGAACGGCATTAGCGGCACTGGCCATGTTGCTGTAGTACTCAAAACAGCGCAACAAGGAACACAGGTCTCGCATGGAGGCCCAGTCATTGGTGGTGAAGTGGTTCTGTTCCGCAGAGCGACTCACTGCTGCAGCTGAAACTACACTATCACCTGCTGCTGCTCGCACAGTCTTGCCAGCATGTAGGCACCTCGCATGTGAGGCAGTTAGCGGGAAGGCCTAAGTTACGCTGCAGCGCTGACAGACGAGCAGCAGCTGGGTGAGAACGCCGAAAGCACGCACAGATGGCCCGCACTTTATGCAGCAGTTCAGACATATCGGGGTAAGTTTTAAGGAATCTCTGCACCACCAAATTCAGCAGATACTCCAGGCAAGGGATGTGCGTTCCAGAGCTGCTATGAGATTTCGCACATTATCGCACACCACCAGGCCGGGCTTGAGGCTGACTGGCACAAACCACTCATCGGTCTGTTGTTCAAGGCCCGTCCACAGCTCCTGGTGTGGGGTTTGTCCCCCAAACAGATACGTTTTAAAACTGCCTGCTGTCGTTTAACCCTGGCTGTGCTGAAGTTGGTGGTGAAGGTGTTACGCTGACCGAATCAGGAGCTGGTAGAGTATGAGGAAGCCAAGTAGGAGGAGGAAGCAACAGGCGGCAAACTGAAGCGCCCGGCAATCCTCAGTGGTGGAAGGACATGCGCCAAACTGCTATCCGCCTCAGGCCCAGCCGCCACTGCATTTGCCCAGTGTGCTGTTATGCAGATATAACGGCCCTGAACGTGCTTACTGGTCCACGTATCCGTAGTCAGGTGCACCTTGCCACAGATGGCGTTGCGCAGTGCACACCTGATTTTGTCTCCTACTTGGTTGTGCAGGGAAGGGATGGCTCACCTTGAAAAGTAGTGGCGGCTGGGCATGACGTACTGTGGGACAGCCACCGCCATAAGGCCTTTAAAACTATCCATCTCCACCAGACAGAATGACAGTATTTCAAAGGCCAGCAATTTAGAAATGCTGGCATTCAGGGCCAGGGATCGCGGGTGGGTAGGGGGCACTTCCTCTTCCTCTCCAGCGTTTGGGAGATGGAGAGCTCAACGCTTCCGTGGGACATTGTGCCGATGTTTGGTGACCCAGGTGTTGGTGTTGCTGGCAGATCCTCTGTTTGCGGGGTGGCAGGTGGCACTGTCACTCCAGAGATGGATTAAGAGGCCAAGACTGCAGCAGGAGAGGAAGCAGGAGGAGCCAGAGACCTTTCTTGGTTTTTGAGGTGTCTACTCCACTGCAGCTCGTGCTTTGCACTTAAATGCCTGGTCATGCAGGTTGTGCTCAGGTTGAGAACATTTATGCCTCGCTTCAGGCTCTGATTGCACAGCGTGCAAACCACTCGTGTCTTGACGTCAGCACATTGTCTGAAGAACTGCCACGCCAGGGAACTCCTTGGAGCTGGCTTTGGTGTGCTCGGTCTCTTGCTGCGGTGGGCAGTATCAGATGTACTGTCTAGAGGATGGCCACTCCGCTTTTGCACCCTGCTCCCTCTTCTGCTGTGCTGGTGGCTCTGTGCGACCACCGCCTCTTCCTCCGAACTACATAGGTCACTCGCATGACCTTGATTCCATGTGGGGTCGAGGACCTCATTGTCCTCCACATCATCTTCCACCTAGTCTACACCCCTGCCTTCCTTGTCGGTCTGCACACTTTCGAAAGCCCCAGCAGTTGGCACCTGTGTTTTGTAATCATCCGAGACATGCTGCGATGGTCCTCCCATGTACTCATCTTGAAAGATAAGTGGTTGGGCATCGGTGCACTCAATCTCTTCCACTTCTGGGGCAGGGCTAGGTGGATGGCCCTGGGAAACCCTGCTAACAGAGTCATCAAAAAGCAGAAGAGACTGCTGCATCACTTGGGGCTCAGACTGCTTGGCTGATTTGTACGGAGGTGAGGTGAAAGACTGATGGACATCGGCTGCAGGTGCCAACTGTGGTCTTTCAGCAGGAGACTAGGTGGGAGACAATGTGAAGGAACTGGAGGCACTGTCAGCAACCCAATCTACTATCGCCTGTACTTGTTCAGGCCTCACCATTCGTAGAGCAGCATTAGGCCCTACCAAATACTGCTGCAGGTTTTGTCACCTACTCGCACCTGAGGAAGGGGTTTGTAGCTGGCACAGATCGACCACATCCTCTCCCTGCAACAGGAGCTCCACCAGCAGCACCACGACCTGGGCCACGTCCCTTATTTGATGCTCTCTCCTCATATTTTTCGAATTTAGGATCTTGCCCTAAATGGGTGTTTAATTAATAGTAGAATAGAACAACAGTACATAAAGGGTGTATCTCACACGGCCTGAACCAGTGTAGGCCTGAATTCAATATTGGTGCACCAAATGGCGGTAATTCAAATGCCTGAATCAAACCCCTGTATGTAGAGTGTGTATCTCACAGGGCCTGAACCAGTGTAGGCCTAAATTAGATATTTCTTTGCCCAGAATGGCTGTATTTCAAATGGCTGTATTTCTAATGCCTGAATCAAACCCCTGTATGTAGAGGGTGTATTTCACAGGACCTGAACCAGTGTAGGCCTGAATTCAATATTGATGCACCAAATGGCGGTATTTTAAATCTCTGAATCTAACCCAAATGTATTAGGCTGGGTTCAGACCTGAGCTTTTTACAGCGCGTTCCTACGCGCTGTAAAACGCTCAACAAGGAGAAACCAATGCTTCCCTATCAGCATGGTTCTCACCTGGGCGTTTTACAGCGCGTACGATCGCGCTGTAAAACACCCGATGCCCCAAGAAGTTCAGTAGCTTCTTTGGGGCGTCTTGTCGCGCGTTCCTGTACGTAGACTTCTGGGAACACGTTACAATGGGCGTTCGCATACTACCGGAGCCGCGCATGTGAGACGCCGGAGAATCGGCCATACACAGCGCTCAGGTCAGGACGCTCAGGTCTGAACCCAGTCTTAAGGGTGTATCTCACAATGACATCTGCTTTAAAGGCTGCCAACTAAATTTGTTGTGCCCAAACGAGTGTTTATTTAACAAATGAATTTGACAGCAGTATATAAGCTTGTAATTTCACATGTGCTGATGCTGCAAGACCTGAAAATAGTGTTTTTTGTCAAAAAAGTGTGTTTTTAAAACCCCAGAAAATGATGGGTGTATTTCTAGCTTAAATTGCACACTGACTAATCTAGATTTTGTAGATTGCCCAAAAAATTGGGATTTGCAATGTCCCAAAAGCTCAGATGCAGTGCTGGTGCACTGAGCTTGCATAAAATGGCCGCCGCCACCGCCCACCTAACTAACAGAATTATGAAAGTTTTTTGGGGGGGTCAATGGGCTTAGGGCAGGGTAAAACGATTGTGCTCTGCACCCATACAACTATTTATAGGTAGATCGCTGAGTTAGATTCTCTCCTATTCTCTCCCTGAAATCACAAGTCCAGCAGCATCCTCTCCCTACACTTGTAACAGCAGAGTGACGTGCAGCGCTATGTGACTCCAGCTTATATAGAGGCTAAATCACATGCTGCTCTGGCTAATCACAGCCATGCCATTACTAGGCATGGCTGTGATGGCTTCTAAGGTCAGACAGTTAACCGCTTGTTGATTGGCTGCTCTGCAGCCTTTCAAAAAGCGCCAAGAAAGCACCAAACACCGAACCTTTACAGAATGTTCAGGTTCGGTTCCAGGGTCCTAAAATCCAAAAGTTCGGTACGAACCCGAACTTTACAGTTTGTGTTCACTCAACCCTAACAGTGACCCAATATGAGTGTGTACCATTATTAACCACCCTCTGTTTTCTATCACTGAGCCAGTTACTTAGCCACATACGGACATTTTACCCCAGTCCAAGCATTATCATTTTATAAACTAACCTTTTATGTGGTACAGTGTCAATTGCTTAGTATTCCAGATATAAGACATCTATTGATTCTCCGCGGTCAAGTCTAGAACTTACCTCCTCATAGAAACTGATTAAATTACTGTAGTTTGACATGACCGATCACAAATGAAGCCATGCTGATGTGTCGTTATTTGCTTATTTTTATTGAGGTACTCCAAGATAGCTTCTCTTAGAAAACATTTAAACAGTTTACCCAAGACAGATGTTAAAATTACAGGCCTATAGTTTCCGGGCTCTGTTTTTGGAAGGTTTTTTAATATTGATACCACATTTGCTATGTGCCAATCCTGTGGAACACTCCCTGTCAGTATGGAGTCCTTAAATATCAGAAATAAGGGTCTGGCTATGACATTACTTAATTCTTTTAGGATACAGGGGTGTATGCCATCTGGTCCCGGCAATTTGTCTATTTTAATCTTTTTAAGATGCTGCTGTACTTCTTCTTGGGTCAGGCACTTTTATTGATATTTAAATTGGATTATTTGAAATAGTAATTTTTAAAGTTAGTATTCATATAAAACCTCTGCTGTATAGACTAAGACAGAATGAGGAGAGTCTTCTCATTATCACTAGAGGATATGCAAATATATAACAGTTCTAGTATACTAGTCATCCACATAGATAAGACTCTGCATGCATCTCCCTTGTCAATGCCTGATCTCTGCGGGAGAAGCATGTATTCCATCACTTCCTAGAGACTGCAATAGACTATGACTTTTCTATTTCATTTCATTTATCTCCTATTCCTTTCAACCGCCGTATAACATGCAGCCTACCATGCACAACTGCAGCTGCTGCAAACCTCAAAAGCAGCTACCTGCAAGAAAATCTTAAATTTTTTTCCATTTTCACAGAAATCCTTTTTTGGGGGGGTTTGGAGTAGAATAAAAAAAACAGTACAACATTTGTTCTACCATCAATGTAGCATAGCATATAAAATACTAGTGTGAACTCTGTGTCAGGTCATCTGACATATTGAATTTAATGTTCAATTAAATGTTTTTTGTTTGTTTTAGTGTGAAAAACCATATACAACAGTTATACATAATATTAGGGCTAAATCTGTTACTAATCTCCACATACACATAGTTTTTTATTTATTTATTTTTTGGTGGGGGTTTATTGAATTTAATTAAACCAACATATAGGTGATCAGTACACCAATACACATGATAGTTTTAGTGTTGTGAGTGTTAACGTGAAAATAGGCATCAGGCCTCAATCAGGCCATTTATGTTTATTCTATATACACATGGTTGGAATTACATTTTTTGGGTGATTGTTCAATTTAATTAAACCCGCATACCTGTGATCAGTACACCAATACACAGGGTAGGGCAACAAGTTATCAGTGAGCGTTAACGTGATATAAAGGGTCATGCCTCAATCATTCGTTCCTATTAGTTTTATTTCACATGGTTGGAATTTCATTTTTTTGGGTGGGTTAAAGTTAATTAAACCAGTATATTGGTGATTAGTACACAAATTCACAGGGTAAGAAAACAATTTACCTGCGAGGGATAACATGATATTAATGGTCAGGCCCCAATCGTCCATTTCCGTTTATTCTATTTCCACACAGTTGGAGCTTCATTTTTTTTGTTGGTTCAATTTAACCTTTTCAAGCAACCGCTAGTTTGGACCAAATGCCGAAGCCCATTTTTCAAATCTGACATGTCACTTTATCTGGTAATAACAATTTTATGGACCCAAGCAATTCTAAGTTTGTTTTCCCATGACACAACATATTTCATGTTAGTGGGGAATTTGAGTTTATATGGTTTACCTTTACGTATAAAAAAAATCCCAAATTTCAGAAAATTTTTAATTAACAATTTCCAAAATTTTTATTTCTTTGATATTAATACAAATAGTGAATCCTTGGAAAATAGTTATTAATGAACATTCCCCCATACGTCTACTTTATGTAGGCATCATTTTGTAAATTTCATTTTATTTTGGAAGTTCTGTTCTGAAGTGACTTTAAGGGGCTTACATAATAGAAACCACCCAAAAATACCCCTCAAACTATTCAAAACTGATTTTACAAACTTTGTTAACCCTTTAGTAGAGTTAAGCGACACTTGGATGTTTGGGTTCAAACTTGACCCCGAACCCGAACCCTATTGAAGTCAATAGGGACCCGTACTTTGGAGCACTAAAATGGCTTTAAAAAAGTCATGAAAAGGGCTAGAGGTCTTCGAATGTCAGCAAAATGTGGTAAGAGCATGACTAGTGCTCTGCAAATGTAAATAGGGAAATGACTTCAAATAATAAAATACGTAAAATTAATAATCTTGATCTTGGAGGATGAGGTCCATATGGAGTAGGAATTTGAGAAGGCAGTGAATGTGGTGGTGTAGGGGAAATCGGCGGTGGAGGATGAGTTGGTAGCCTACACTGCTTTTTGGTTTTATTTTTATTTTTTAAATTAGGGTACACCCTGAAACATTGGGAAATATAACCTGTTATAACCCCCTCCAGACGTGCTAAACAAACGTTCAGACAATACACTGGCTGCAGGGCAGGCCAACACCTTCAAGGCGTAAAGGGAAAGCTCAGGCCATATGCCCAATTTGTAGACCCAGATGTTGAAGGGGGAAGACCCATCAGTCAGTACGTGTAGGCGTGTGCACACATACTGCTCCACAGATGATTTAAAAAAAATTCAGTCCCTGTCACCTATGCAGAGCAGGGGTTTATTCACAGCAAAAATGGTAAAATGTCACCCGATAATGTAACAGAAAAATTTGTGAAATGTATTAACCTGTCTACTAGGTTGAGCATGGGTATATCACAGCCAAAAATTGGTGAATGTCACCCAACTATGTAACAGAAAAATTTGTGAACTTTATTAACCTGTCAACTAGGTAGAGCAGGGGTATATCACAGCCAAAAATTTGTGAATGTCACCCGACAATGTAACCGAAAAATTAGTGAAATTTATTAAACTGTCTACTAGGTAGAGCAGGGGTATATTACAGTCAAAAATTTGTGAATTTCACACGAAAATGTAACAGACAAATTAGTGAAATTATTTTACCTGTCTACTAGGTAGAGCAGGGGTATATCACAGCCAGAAATTGGTGACTGTCACTCGAAAATGTAACAGAGAAATTAGTGAAATTTGTTTACCTGTCTACTAGGTAGAGCAGGGGTATATCACAGCCAAAAATTTGTGAATTTCACCCGAAAATGTAACAGACAAATTAGTGAAATTACATAAAATAAAATACGTAAAAATTTAAAAAAATGATCTTGATATATGAGGTGGAGGTCCATATGGAGTAGGAGGTTGAGGAGGAGGTGGATGTAGCGGTGTAGGTGGAAGCAGATGTGGAGGATGACGAGGTAGCCAACACTGGTTTTTGGTTTTAATATACAGTATATATTTTTGAATATCAAAAATACAACAATGAGCAATTGCACTGTAGTATAACAATGGGTGGGTAAGGCTGGTATACATGTTTCCTCAAGAGACCGGGATGACATCCTCAGGGGGAAACGAGAGATACAGATGGTGAAATACAATGATGCCAACATAGAGATATACCCGGACTTTTCCAAAGTTATGCAAGACAAAAGAAGAGAATATAAAGATGTAAAGAAGAGACTGATACAAGCCCAATTAAAATATACCATGATGTATCCCGCGAAATTGCGGGTTATCTACAGAGAAACAGTTCAGCGATGCAGCCGATTGGATGGACTCTAAGGGCATTAAATAATTTACTCGCAGCAATACAGGTGGGAGCTGGGGGGGTCGACGGCGGGGGGGGGAGGGGGGGATAGCCTAAAGTTAGAGACCTATGAGTCACACTCAGCGACTCGCAGGTCAGTATGGGAGTAGGGGCAGGGGGGGTGGGGGGGTTTTCCGCGGGGAGCCATCGAGGTATTGAGGGTGTGTCGTTGGGGGTGCCCCTTGCCCTTCCGCCCAGCGCTGTCTTAAATTTAGGGGGAAAAAGTAAAAAATGTCAAGAATATTGACATGGAACATTTGCGGATTCGTGGCTAAAACTAAGAGGTGTGCAGTGTTTGACTTAGTTTCTAGACATTTACCAGCCATAGTCGCCTTGTTAGAAACACACCTATCAGGTGAAAAAGTGGCAGCGCTTGGCGGAAGGAGATTGGCCTCTAATGAATACCATTCCTGTTATTCCACATACTCCCGTGGAATTAGCGTCTACGTCCACAGACAGGTAGACTACGTCCTAATAGAACAACTAATTGATCAAGAGGGTCGGTGCATTTTTCTTCATTGTCAGTGGCAGGGTCAAAGGAGTATAATTGCTTTTATATATATTCCACCCCCTTTTACAACAACTGTGTTATGTAAACTGCTGGATTATATTTCAACACAAGAGGAGTGCCCGGTGCTGGTGGTGGGCGACTTCAACTCGGTCATGGACATCAAAATAGATAGGATATCCACCATAACTAATTACAAACAAAACACCAGTTTAAGTACTTTACTATTTAGAATGTGTAAAGAAATGGCAATGGTCGATATATGGCGATCTCTCTATGGAAATAAGCAAGTATTTTCATGCTTTAGTAATACATATAGGTTCATGTCACGAGTAGAGTTGAGCGAACACCTGGATGTTCGGGTTCGAGAAGTTCGGCCGAACATCCCGGAAATGTTCGGGTTCGGGATCCGAACCCGATCCGAACTTCGTCCCGAACCCGAACCCCATTGAAGTCAATGGGGACCCGAACTTTTCGGCACTAAAAAGGCTGTAAAACAGCCCAGGAAAGAGCTAGAGGGCTGCAAAAGGCAGCAACATGTAGGTAAATCCCCTGCAAACAAATGTGGATAGGGAAATGAATTAAAATAAAAATTAAATAAATAAAAATTAACCAAAATCAATTGGAGAGAGGTTCCATAGCAGAGAATCTGGCTTCCCGTCACCCACCACTGGAACAGTCCATTCTCAGATATTTAGGCCCCGGCACCCAGGCAGAGGAGAGAGGTCCCGTAACAGAGAATCTGTCTTCATGTCAGCAGAGAATTAGTCTGCATGTCATAGCAGAGAATGAGGCTTCACGTCAGCCACCACTGCAACAGTCCATTGGCATATATTTAGGCCCAGCACCCAGGCAGAGGAGGGAGGTCCCGTAACAGAGAATCTGTCTTCATGTCAGCAGAGAATTAGTCTGCATGTCATAGCAGAGAATGAGGCTTCACGTCAGCCACCACTGCAACAGTCCATTGGCATATATTTAGGCCCAGCACACACACAGGCAGAGGAGAGAGGTCCCGTAACAGACAATCTGGCTTCATGTCAGCAGAGAATTAGTCTGCATGTCATAGCAGAGAATGAGGCTTCACGTCAGCCACCACTGCAACAGTCCATTGGCATATATTTAGGCCCAGCACACACACAGGCAGAGGAGAGAGGTCCCGTAACAGAGAATCTGTCTTCATGTCAGCAGAGAATTAGTCTGCATGTCATAGCAGAGAATGAGGCTTCACGTCAGCCACCACTGCAACAGTCCATTGGCATATATTTAGGCCCAGCACACACACAGGCAGAGGAGAGAGGTCCCGTAACAGAGAATCTGTCTTCATGTCAGCAGAGAATTAGTCTGCATGTCATAGCAGAGAATCAGGCTTCACGTCACCCACCACTGCAACAGTCCATTGGCATATATTTAGGCCCAGCACCCAGGCAGAGGAGAGAGGTCCCGTAACAGAGGATCTGGCTTCATGTCAGCAGAGAATCAGTCTGCATGTCATAGCAGAGAATGAGGCTTCACGTCAGCCACCACTGCAACAGTCCATTGGCATATATTTAGGCCCAGCACACACACAGGCAGAGGAGAGAGGTCCCGTAACAGACAATCTGGCTTCATGTCAGCAGAGAATTAGTCTGCATGTCATAGCAGAGAATGAGGCTTCACGTCACCCACCACTGCAACAGTCCATTGGCATATATTCAGGCCCAGCACCCAGGCAGAGGAGAGAGGTCCCGTAACAGAGGATCTGGCTTCATGTCAGCAGAGAATCAGTCTGCATGTCATAGCAGAGAATCAGGCTTCACGTCAGCCACCACTGCAACAGTCCATTGTCATAAATTTAGGCCCAGCACCCAGGCAGAGGAGAGAGGTCCCGTAACAGAGGATCTGGCTTCATGTCAGCAGAGAATCAGTCTGCATGTCATAGCAGAGAATCAGGCTTCACGTCAGCCACCACTGCAACAGTCCATTGTCATAAATTTAGGCCCAGCACCCAGGCAGAGGAGAGAGGTCCCGTAACAGACAATCTGGCTTCATGTCAGCAGAGAATTAGTCTGCATGTCATAGCAGAGAATCAGGCTTCATGTCAGCCACCACTGCAACAGTCCATTGGCATATATTTAGGCCTAGCACACAGGCAGAGGAGAGGTTCATTCAACTTTGGGTAGCATCGCAATATAATGGTAAAATGAAAATAAAAATAGGATTGAATGAGGAAGTGCCCTGGAGTCCAATAATATATGGTTATGGGGAGGTAGTTAATGTCTAATCTGGACAAGGGACGGACAGGTCCTGTGGGATCCATGCCTGGTTCATTTTTATGAACGTCAGCTTGTCCACATTGGCTGTAGACAGGCGGCTGCGTTTGTCTGTAATGACGCCCCCTGCCGTGCTGAATACACGTTCAGACAAAACGCTGGCTGCCGGGCAGGCCAGCACCTCCAAGGCATAAAAGGCTAGCTCTGGCCACGTGGACAATTTAGAGACCCAGAAGTTGAATGGGGCCGAACCATCAGTCAGTACGTGGAGGGGTGTGCACACGTACTGTTCCACCATGTTAGTGAAATGTTGCCTCCTACTAACACGTTGCGTATCAGGTGGTGGTGCAGTTAGCTGTGGCGTGTTGACAAAAGTTTTCCACATCTCTGCCATGCTAACCCTGCCCTCAGAGGAGCTGGCCGTGACACAGCTGCCTTGGCGACCTCTTGCTCCTCCTCTGCCTTGGCCTTGGGCTTCCACTTGTTCCCCTGTGACATTTGGGAATGCTCTCAGTAGCGCGTCTACCAACGTGCGCTTGTACTCGCGCATCTTCCTATCACGCTCCAGTGCAGGAAGTAAGGTGGGCACATTGTCTTTGTAGCGTGGATCCAGCAGGGTGGCAACCCAGTAGTCCGCACAGGTTAAAATGTGGGCAACTCTGCTGTCGTTGCGCAGGCACTGCAGCATGTAGTCGCTCATGTGTGCCAGGCTGCCCAGGGGTAAGGACAAGCTGTCCTCTGTGGGAGGCGTATCGTCATCGTCCTGCCTTTCCCCCCAGCCACGCACCAGTGATGGACCCGAGCTGCGTTGGGTGCCACCCCGCTGTGACCATGCTTCATCCTCATCCTCCTCCACCTCCTCCTCATCCTCGTCCTCCTCGTCCTCCAGTAGTGGGCCCTGGCTGGCCACATTTGTACCTGGCCTCTGCTGTTGCAAAAAACCTCCCTCTGAGTCACTTCGAAGAGACTGGCCTGAAAGTGCTAAAAATGACCCCTCTTCCTCATCCTCCTCCTCCTCCTCCTGGGCCACCTCCTGTTCCATCATCGCCCTAAGTGTTTTCTCAAGGAGACATAGAAGTGGTATTGTAACGCTGATAACGGTGTCATCGCCACTGGCCATGTTGGTGGAGTACTCGAAACAGCGCAACAGGGCACACAGGTCTCGCATGGAGGCCCAGTCATTGGTGGTGAAGTGGTGCTGTTCTGTAGTGCGACTGACCCGTGCGTGCTGCAGCTGAAACTCCACTATGGCCTGCTGCTGCTCGCACAGTCTGTCCAGCATGTGCAAGGTGGAGTTCCACCTGGTGGGCACGTCGCATATGAGGCGGTGAGCGGGAAGGCCGAAGTTACGCTGTAGCGCAGACAGGCGAGCAGCGGCAGGATGTGAACGCCGGAAGCGCGAACAGACGGCCCGCACTTTATGCAGCAGCTCTGACATGTCGGGGTAGTTGTGAATGAACTTCTGCACCACCAAATTCAGCACATGCGCCAAGCAAGGGATGTGCGTCAAATTGGCTAGTCCCAGAGCTGCAACGAGATTTCGCCCATTATCACACACCACCAGGCCGGGCTTGAGGCTCACCGGCAGCAACCACTCGTCGGTCTGTTGTTCTATACCCCGCCACAACTCCTGTGCGGTGTGGGGCCTGTCCCCCAAACATATGAGTTTCAGAATGGCCTGCTGACGTTTACCCCGGGCTGTGCTGAAGTTGGTGGTGAAGGTGTGTGGCTGACTGGATGAGCAGGTGGAAGAAGAGGAGGAGGAAGCCGAGAAGGAGGAGGTGGCAACAGGAGGCAAAGAATGTTGCCCTGCGATCCTTGGCGGCGGAAGGACGTGCGCCAAACAGCTCTCCGCCTGGGGCCCAGCTGCCACTACATTTACCCAGTGTGCAGTTAGGGAGATATAGCGTCCCTGGCCGTGCTTACTGGTCCACGTATCTGTGGTTAGGTGGACCTTGCCACAGATGGCGTTGCGCAGTGCACACTTGATTTTATCGGATACTTGGTTGTGCAGGGAAGGCACGGCTCTCTTGGAGAAGTAGTGCCGGCTGGGAACAACATACTGTGGGACAGCAAGCGACATGAGCTGTTTGAAGCTGTCTGTGTCCACCAGCCTAAATGACAGCATTTCATAGGCCAGTAGTTTAGAAATGCTGGCATTCAGGGCCAGGGATCGAGGGTGGCTAGGTGGGAATTTACGCTTTCTATCAAATGTTTGTGAGATGGAGAGCTGAACGCTGGCGTGTGACATGGTTGAGACGCTTGGTGACGGAGGTGGTGGTGGTGGTGTTGGTGGTACATCCCCTGTTTGCTGGGCGGCAGGTGCCAACGTTCCTCCAGAGGCGGAGGAAGAGGCCGAGGCGGCAGCAGCAGAATAGGCCGAGGCGGCAGCAGCAGAAGAGGTAGCAGGGGGAGCCTGAGTGACTTCCTTGGTTTTAAGGTGTTTACTCCACTGCAGTTCATGCTTTGCATGCAGGTGCCTGGTCATGCAGGTTGTGCTCAGGTTCAGAACGTTAATGCCTCGCTTCAGGCTCTGATGGCACAGCGTGCAAACCACTCGGGTCTTGTCGTCAGCACATTGTTTGAAGAAGTGCCATGCCAGGGAACTCCTTGAAGCTGCCTTTGGGGTGCTCGGTCCCAGATGGCGGCGGTCAGTAGCAGGCGGAGTCTCTTGGCGGCGGGTGTTCTGCTTTTGCCCACTGCTCCCTCTTTTGCTACGCTGTTGGCTCGGTCTCACCACTGCCTCTTCCTCCGAACTGTGAAAGTCAGTGGCACGACCTTCATTCCATGTGGGGTCTAGGACCTCATCGTCCCCTGCATCGTCTTCCACCCAGTCTTGATCCCTGACCTCCTGTTCAGTCTGCACACTGCAGAAAGACGCAGCAGTTGGCACCTGTGTTTCGTCATCATCAGAGACATGCTGAGGTGGTATTCCCATGTCCTCATCATCAGGAAACATAAGTGGTTGTGCGTCAGTGCATTCTATGTCTTTCACCGCTGGGGAAGGGCTAGGTGGATGCCCTTGGGAAACCCTGCCAGCGGAGTCTTCAAACAGCATAAGAGACTGCTGCATAACTTGAGGCTGAGACAGTTTCCCTGGTATGCATGGGGGTGATGTGACAGACTGATGGGGTTGGTTTTCAGGCGCCATCTGTGCGCTTTCTGCAGAAGACTGGGTGGGAGATAATGTGAACGTGCTGGATCCACTGTCGGCCACCCAATTGACTAATGCCTGTACCTGCTCAGGCCTTACCATCCTTAGAACGGCATTGGGCCCCACCATATATCGCTGTAAATTCTGGCGGCTACTGGGACCTGAGGTAGTTGGTACACTAGGACGTGTGGATGTGGCAGAACGGCCACGTCCTCTCCCAGCACCAGAGGGTCCACTAACACCACCACGACCATGTCCACGTCCGCGTCCCTTACTAGATGTTTTTCTCATTGTTATGGTTCACCACAACAACAAATATATTATTTGGCCCAATGTATTGTATTCAAATTCAGCGGGATATAAATTTGAGGCCTAGTATTTAGGCGCTGGGTGACCGGTATGGATTTAGTGACAGAATTAGACTTGGAAATGCACAGAAGCGTGTGTGTGAAGTTATTCTGAATGACCCAATGTGCACCTTGAATATTATATACCCTTTTTGGGATAGATTTCAAATAGCTCTGATATAGCAGGAACCACTAAATTATGAAATTGCTAAATTGGGAATTGTACTTCAACCCAGAACAAAAAATGTGCTTTGACGGGCACTAAATAACTTTCCCAGCTACAACAGGACAGCGGTAACGAGAGATTTAGAGGGATTTAAATTTGAGGCCTAGTATTTAGGCGCTGGGTGACAGGTATGGGTTTAGTGACAGAATTAGACTTGGAAATACACAGTAGCGGGTGTGTGTGAAGTTATTCTGAATGACCCAATGTGCACCTTGAATATTATATACCCTTTTTGGGATAGATTTCAAATAGCTCTGATATAGCAGGAACCACTAAATTATGAAATTGCTAAATTGGGAATTGTACTTCAACCCAGAACAAAAAATGTGCTTTGACGGGCACTAAATAACTTTCCCAGCTACAACAGGACAGCGGTAACGAGAGATTTAGAGGGATTTAAATTTGAGGCCTAGTATTTAGGCGCTGGGTGACAGGTATGGGTTTAGTGACAGAATTAGACTTGGAAATACACAGTAGCGGGTGTGTGTGAAGTTATTCTGAATGACCCAATGTGCACCTTCAATATTATATACCCTTTTTGGGATAGATTTCAAATAGCTCTGATATAGCAGGAACCACTAAATTATGAAATTGCTAAATTGGGAATTGTACTTCAACCCAGAACAAAAAATGTGCTTTGACGGACACTAAATATCTTGCCCAGCAACAACAGTACAGCGGTGGGTAACGAGAGATTTAGAGGGATTTAAATTTGAGGCCTAGTATTTAGGCGCTGGGTCACCGGTATGGATTTAGTGACAGAATTAGACTTGGAAATGCACAGAAGCGTGTGTGTGAAGTTATTCTGAATGACCCTATGTGCACCTTCAATATTATATACCCTTTTAGGGATAGATTTCAAATAGCTCTGATATAGCAGAAACCACTAAATTATGAAATTGCTAAATTGGGAATTGTACTTCAACCCAGAACAAAAAATGTGCTTTGACGGACACTAAATATCTTGCCCAGCAACAACAGTACAGCGGTGGGTAACGAGAGATTTAGAGGGATTTAAATTTGAGGCCTAGTATTTAGGCGCTGGGTCACCGGTATGGATTTAGTGACAGAATTAGACTTGGAAATGCACAGAAGCGTGTGTGTGAAGTTATTCTGAATGACCCTATGTGCACCTTCAATATTATATACCCTTTTAGGGATAGATTTCAAATAGCTCTGATATAGCAGAAACCACTAAATTATGAAATTGCTAAATTGGGAATTGTACTTCAACCCAGAACAAAAAATGTGCTTTGACGGACACTAAATATCTTGCCCAGCAACAACAGTACAGCGGTGGGTAACGAGAGATTTAGAGGGATTTAAATTTGAGGCCTAGTATTTAGGCGCTGGGTCACCGGTATGGATTTAGTGACAGAATTAGACTTGGAAATGCACAGAAGCGTGTGTGTGAAGTTATTCTGAATGACCCTATGTGCACCTTCAATATTATATACCCTTTTAGGGATAGATTTCAAATAGCTCTGATATAGCAGAAACCACTAAATTATGAAATTGCTAAATTGGGAATTGTACTTCAACCCAGAACAAAAAATGTGCTTTGACGGACACTAAATATCTTGCCCAGCAACAACAGTACAGCGGTGGGTAACGAGAGATTTAGAGGGATTTAAATTTGAGGCCTAGTATTTAGGCGCTGGGTCACCGGTATGGATTTAGTGACAGAATTAGACTTGGAAATGCACAGAAGCGTGTGTGTGAAGTTATTCTGAATGACCCTATGTGCACCTTCAATATTATATACCCTTTTAGGGATAGATTTCAAATAGCTCTGATATAGCAGAAACCACTAAATTATGAAATTGCTAAATTGGGAATTGTACTTCAACCCAGAACAAAAAATGTGCTTTGACGGACACTAAATATCTTGCCCAGCAACAACAGTACAGCGGTGGGTAACGAGAGATTTAGAGGGATTTAAATTTGAGGCCTAGTATTTAGGCGCTGGGTCACCGGTATGGATTTAGTGACAGAATTAGACTTGGAAATGCACAGAAGCGTGTGTGTGAAGTTATTCTGAATGACCCTATGTGCACCTTCAATATTATATACCCTTTTAGGGATAGATTTCAAATAGCTCTGATATAGCAGAAACCACTAAATTATGAAATTGCTAAATTGGGAATTGTACTTCAACCCAGAACAAAAAATGTGCTTTGACGGACACTAAATATCTTGCCCAGCAACAACAGTACAGCGGTGGGTAACGAGAGATTTAGAGGGATTTAAATTTGAGGCCTAGTATTTAGGCGCTGGGTGACAGGTATGGGTTTAGTGACAGAATTAGACTTGGAAATACACAGTAGCGGGTGTGTGTGAAGTTATTCTGAATGACCCAATGTGCACCTTCAATATTATATACCCTTTTTGGGATAGATTTCAAATAGCTCTGATATAGCAGGAACCACTAAATTATGAAATTGCTAAATTGGGAATTGTATTTCAACCCAGAACAAGAAATGTGCTTGAACGGACACTAAATAACTCGCCCAGCTACAGCACTAGGGACAGATTTAGCTGGATATAAATTTGAGGCCTAGTATTTAGGCGCTGGGTGACCGGTATGGATTTAGTGACAGAATTAGACTGGGATATGGCCAAAAAATAAACAGACTATTGCTGGTTAAATGCACTTGGTGTGACAGCTTCACCCTGATGTAGGCTTTAGCCAAAAAACAACCACACCATTGAGGGTTAAATGCACTTGGTGACAGGCGCAGCTTGCCCCTGATTTTGTATATGGCCAAAAAATGAACAGACTATTGCTGGTTAAATGCACTTGGTGTGACAGCTTCACCCTGATGTAGGCTTTAGCCAAAAAACAACCACACCATTGAGGGTTAAATGCACTTGGTGACAGGCGCAGCTTGCCCCTGATTTTGTATATGGCCAAAAAATGAACAGACTATTGCTGGTTAAATGCACTTGGTGTCACAGCTTCACCCTGATGTAGGCTTTAGCCAAAAAACAACCACACCATTGAGGGTTAAATGCACTTGGTGACAGGCGCAGCTTGCCCCTGATTTTGTATATGGCCAAAAAATGAACAGACTATTGCTGGATAAATGCACTTGGTGTGACAGCTTCACCCTGATGTAGGCTTTAGCCAAAAAACAACCACACCATTGAGGGTTAAATGCACTTGGTCGCAGCTTGTGCTGGCGCACCACAAGACACAAAATGGCCGCCGATCACCCCAGAAAAATGAGACTGACAAACGGTCTGTGCAGCCTAAAAACAGTGAGCAATTGAGGATCAGCAGCTCAATGATCCACAGCTGCAGATCGATCAGTTAATCAAGTCCTTTGGAGGAGTTAATCTGCCTAATCTCGCCCTACTGTCGCAGCCGCAACCTCTCCCTACGCTAATCAGAGCAGAGTGACGGGCGGCGCTATGTGACTCCAGCTTAAATAGAGGCTGGGTCACATGGTGCTCTGGCCAATCACAGCCATGCCAATAGTAGGCATGGCTGTGATGGCCTCTTGGGGCAAGTAGTATGACGCTTGTTGATTGGCTGCTTTGCAGCCTTTCAAAAAGCGCCAAGAAAGCGTCACAAAAGCGCGAAGAAAGCGACGAACACCGAACCCGAACCCGGACTTTTACGAAAATGTCCGGGTTCGGGTCCGTGTCACGGACACCCCAAAATTCGGTACGAACCCGAACTATACAGTTCGAGTTCGCTCATCCCTAGTCACGAGTTGATCTGGCCCTTGCCAGCCCCAGGCTCATAAACAGGGTTAAAAAAATGAATTATGAAAGTCATGGTATTTCTGACCACTCCCCGGTCACGGTAATATTGGATAGCTATAATAAACCAAATAAAAATAGAATTTTTAAACCTAACCCCCATTGGATAACATTAATAAGGGATGTGGATGAGATTAATGAAGAAATTAAGTTCTTCTGGAGCGACAATATTAACTCAACACACATCCACATGGTTTGGGATTCGCTTAAGGCATACCTTCGAGGTTTATACTCACACCAAATTAGAAAACAGAAAAATTTCTTCGCCCAAACTCAAAAAGAAATAGAAGGTATGCTCAACCAGATAAGGAATGAGATCACTCAGTTAAATACCCCAGAAAAACAACTTCAATTTAAAAAAGTGTGAGACGAATATAAACAATATTTATATAAAAAAGCACAGAATAAAATGTTCTTCTTGGGGCTGAGGACCTTTAGCAAATCCGGTAAACCAAGTAGATTACTAATCACAATACTAAAAAATCAAAGGGGGAGTAACAACATTATGGGAATTAGGACAGAGGCAGGAGACATTTTAAGAGACCCTGATGACATCCTAGGGGAATTCACTCGATATTTCTCCGTGCTATAGCAGGATGGGCCCATAGATCAGGGAGGAAAAATAGATCAATACCTAGATAACATTACGATTCCGGAATTTTACAAACAAGATATTGACTGATTAAATAGAACGATCCAACTGAGTGAGTTACAAACTACGTTAAAATCCATCAAGGGTAATATGTCACCAGGGTTGGATGGTTTCCCATTTGAAGTATACCGAAAACATGAGGGAATTATTCTCCCCCAAATGTTGGAAGTATTAAACCAATCGTGGATATTGGGCTCTCTACCTCCCTCATGGATGGAAGCAACCATCACACTAATCCCCAAAAAGGGGAAAGACCCGTTGTCAGTTACATGTTATCGTCCCATCTCTCTGTTGAACACAGATTATAAAATCCTTGCAAAACTGTTAGCCAACAGATTAAAAGTCGTTATTCATAAAGTCGTTCACGCGGACCAAACTGGGTTCATTCCTAAAAGGAATATACAGGATAATGTAAGGAGGGCCTTCCTGAATATTCAGATAGGGGATGGGGAGGACTACTCCATCCTGTCTCTTGTCGCGGCTAAGGCGTTCGACAGGGTGGAGTGGCCCTTCCTCTGGAGAGTGATGTCACGGGTGAAGATAGGTGAATATTTCTCCAGATGGGTTCGCATTCTGTATCAAAACCCGGTATCCAGGGTTCAAGTTAATGGGGAATATTCTTACTCTTTTCCACTGACCCGATGAACGCATCAGGGATGCCCCCTCTCCCCTTTACTCTTTTCATTGTTCCTGGAGCCAATGGCATGCAAAATTAGAGCAGATGAGGAAATACAGGACTTTGGATGTGAGGGAGAAGTCGACAAAATAAGTCTTTATGCGGTCGATACTCAACTTTTTTGGGGGGGAGGGTATAGTAACTTGCCCAGGGTTATGGAAAGTGTGGACGAATTTGGATGTTTATCTGGATATGAGATACACTGGAAAAAATCGAAGTTTCTCCCATTGAGACGCCCTGTTCCATCGGGTTATAATTTTCGGGTTAGTACGCTGACCCCATCAGAATCTCTACTATATCTGGGCATCCATATCGGGACCAAACTGGAATATTATAAGAAACTGAATATACTCCCAATAATAGTTAAAGTTAAGGAAAAAATTAGAACATGGTTAAAACGCCCCCTGTCACAAATCAACCGTATAGCCCTTATAAAAATGACATTATTACCAATGCTATTATATGTACTAAATGCAAGCCCAATAATGGTAGAAGATATGTTTTTCAATAAACTGGAGACCCTTTTCAATGAATTAATATGGGGACGCAAACAAGTTAGAATTAAAATACAATACCTGTATAAAGAAGAGGGTGGAATCTCTGTCCCTTTTCTAAAAGGATATTATTTGGCTGCACAGTTGAGAAGGTGCGTGAGGAATCAAAAGTATAAATGTATACGGCTCATTTTTGGGGAGCACTGTGGACCTTGGGAGGATCTTTTCTTCATCCTCGAAAAGGGTCCCATTGAGAAGAAAATAATAACAAACCCGTTTAGTAGAATGCTTGGGTACATTTGGCAACAAGTTAGACGTATGGCTGGAGTATCCCAAGCGGTTCAGTACACCCCCCTGTGGGGGAATGCACACTTACCACAAGTTATGCAACTGGGTGATGTTGAATATTGGGAAAAACAGGGGATACATTTAATTGCACAGGTTTTTGATAAAGGACAGATCAAGCCCCTAAACGAAATCCTCCCTGATACCACACTAGGATTCATTGATAAATTCCCATACGAACAGCTATGACACGCCATACACTACACGGAAAATAGGAACTATTTAAATATCGCATGACACTAAACACTTCCACTATATCGCACATTTATGCAAAGTTAAAATATGAATACACAAAATCGATCACATTTAGAGCTGAGGCTAAATGGGAAAAAGATCTGCAGAATGTGGAACCCATCCCGTGGAATATTGTTTATAAAAATATTAAAAGGTCCACGGTCTCCCCTGCCCATACGTGGATTCTATTGAAAATTATACACCGTCTCTATTACACACCAGGACTATTGCATACTATTTATAAAGACAGAGATCAGAACTGCTATAAATGTAACAAAGACAGAGGAGAGTACAAACACTTGTTGTGGGAATGCCCGGGGATAAAAGATTACTGGATTAAAATATTTCGGAAACTGCAGAATAGCTCCCCCATGAAATACGAAGTATGTATCGAATATGCGATTCTGGGTATTTTCCCAGAGACAGATAAAAATAAAACTGAGCAACTACTTTGGCTTCGGGGCATTGCCTTGGCCAAAATAATAATAGTTAAACATTGGGGCTCCACTAAATATCCCAATTTCCAGGAATGGATAGAGTGTATGAACAGGGTAAAGCTGTACGAACATAGTCTTGCCCAAACAGTGGGAAAAAAAGCAGCCTGGCTGCGGATATGGGGTAATTGGAAATGATAACACTAGGTGCGATGACAGTAGCTCCACGGAAGAAAAGGGGTTGGAGGGAGAGGTGGGAGGGTATAAAACAAAAGGAGATTTAATACAAGATGAGAACATGTCGTATTGTACTGCTTTTGATATTGAATTGGAATATTATAGATTTCAATTTTTTTAATAAAAAAGTATTAAACCAAAAAAAAAAAAAGGCTGGTATACATGTCTATTATGCACAAGGTACGGACAAGTACTGTGGGATCCATGCCTGGTTCATTTTAATGAACGTGAGCTTGTCCACATTGGCTGTGGACAGGCGGCTGCGCTTGTCTGTGATAACGCCCCCTGCCTTGCTAAACATACATTCAGATAATACACTGGCTGCAGGGCAGGCCAGCACCTCCAAGATGTAAAGGGCAAACTCAGGCCATGTGCCCATTTTGGAGACCCAGAAGTTGAAGGGGGCAGACCCGTCATTCAGTACGTGTAGGTGTGTGCACACATACTGCTCCACCATGTTGCTGAAATGCTGCCTCCTGCTAAGACGTTCCATATCAGATGGTGGTGCTGGTTGTTGTGGCGTGCTGACAAAGCTTTTCCACATTTCGGCCATGCTAACCATGCCTTCTGAGGTGCTGGTGATGCCCCAGCTGCGTTGGCGACCTCATCCTCTACCTTCGCCTTGTGCTTCCACTGTGCCCCGCTGTCAGGTGGGAATGCCACCAGCAGCGCGTCTACCAGCGTGCGTTTGTACTCACACATCTTACGATCACGCTCCAGTGATGGAATTAAGGAGGGTACATTGTCCTTGTAACGGGGATCCAGCAGCGTGGACACCCAGTAATCAGCACAAGTTAGAATGTGGACAACTCAGCGTTTTTTGCGGAGACACTGCAGCATGTAATCGCTCATGTGTGCCAGGCTGCCAAGAGGCAACTAAAAGTTGTCCTCTGTGGGAGGTGTATTGTCTGTGTCCTCTGTATCCCCCCAGCCACGCACCAGTGATGGCCATGAGCTGGTCTGGGTGCCACCCTGCTGTGAACACAGTTCCTCCTCCTCTATCTCCTCCTCCTCATCCTCCACCTCATCATGCTCCAGAACTGTGCCCTGGCTGGACAATTGTGTACCTGCCATTTGTGGGTGCAGGAACCCACCCTCAGAGCAACTTGTGAATGACTGGCCGGAAACCCTACGAAATGATCCCTCTTCCTCCTCCTCCTCCTGTGCCACATCCTCTTCCATCATCGCCAGGAGCGTTTTTTCAAGGAGGCATAGAAGTGGGATAGTAATGCTGAGAACTGCGTTATCGACACTGGCCATGTTGGTGGAGTACTCGAAACAGCGCAACAAGGAACACAGGTCTCACATGGAGGCCCAGTCATTGGTGGTAAAGTGGTGCTGTTTCACAGAGCGACTCACCGTGAGTGTTGCAGCTGAAACTCCACTATCGCCTGCTGCTGCTCGCACAGTCTGGCCAGCATGTGCAAGGTGGAGTTCCACCTTGTGGGCACGTCGCATATGAGGCGGTTAGCGGGAAGGCCTAAGTTACACTGCAGTGCTGACAGGCGAACAGCAGCAGGGTGAGAACACCAAAAGCGCGCACAGACAGCCCGCACTTTCTGCAGCAGCTCTGACATATCGGGGTAATTTTTAAGGAAGCTCTGCACCACCAAATTCAGCACATGCTCCAGGCAAGGGATATGCGTCAAACCAGCTAGTCCCAGAGCTGCTACGAGATTTCGCCCATTATCGCACACCACCAGGCCTGGCTTGAGGCTCACTGACACCAACCACTCATCGGTCTGTTGTTCATGGCCCGTCCACAGCTCCAGCGCGGTGTGGGGTTTGTCCTCCAAACAGATACGTTTTAAAACTGCCTGCTGTCTTTTACCCCTGGCTGTGCTGAAGTTGGTGGTGAAGGTGTTACGCTGACCGGATGAGGAGGCGGTAGAGGATGAAGAAGCGGAGTAGGAGGAGGAAGTAACGGGAGGCAAAGAGAAGCACCCTGCAATCCTCGGTGGTGGAAGGACATGCGCCAAACTGCTATCCGCCTCAGGCACAGCCGCCACTGCATTTGCCCAGTGTGCTTTTAGGGAGATATAACGTCCCTGACCGTGCTTACTGGTCCACGTATCCATAGTTAGGTGCACCTTGCCACAGATGCCGTTGCGCAGTGCACACCTGATTTTGTCCCCCACTTGGTTGTGCAGGGAAGGGATGGCTCGCCTGGAAAAGTAGTGGCAGCTGTGCACAACGTACTGTGAGAAAGCCACCTCCATAAGGCTTTTAAAACTCTCTGTCTCCATCAGACGGAATTACAGCATTTCAAAGGCCAGTAATTGTGAAATGCTGGCATTCAGGGCCAGGGATCGCGGGTGGGTAGAGAGGTACTTCCTCTTCCACCCCAGTGTTTGGGAGATGGAGAGCTCAACGCTTCCGTGGGACATTGTGGAGATGCTTGGTGACCCAAGTCGTGGTGTTGCTGGCAGATCCTCTGTTTGAGGTGTGGCAGGTGTTTCTCCAGAGGTGGATGAAGAGGCCGAGACTGCAGCAGAAGAGGAAGCAGGAGGAGCCAGAGACCTTTCTTGGTTTTCCTCCAAACTACACAGGTCACTTGCATGACCTTGAGTCCATGTAGGGTCGAGGACCTCATTGTCCTCCACATCATCTTCCACCAAGTCTTTAACCCTGCCCTCCTTGTCAGTCTGCACACTGCAGAAAGCCACAGCAGTTGGTACCTGTGTTTCGTCATCATCCAAGACGTGCTGCGGAGGTCCTCCCATGTACTCATCTCGAAACATAAGTGGTTGGGCATCGGTGCACTCAATCTCTTCAACTTCTGGGGCAGGGCTATGTGGATGGCCCTGGGAAACCCTGCTAACAGAGTCATCAAAAGCAGAAGAGACTGCTGCATGATTTGGGTGATTTGCAAGGCGGTGAGGTGAAAGACTGATGGACATCGGCTGCAGGTGCTAACTCTGATCTTTCAGCAGGAGACTGGGTGAGAGACAATGTGAAGGAACTGGAGGCACTGTCAGCAACCCAATCTACTATCGCCTCTGCTTGTTCTGGCCTCACCATTCGTAGAGCCACATTAGGCCCTACCAAATACCGCTGAAGGTTCTGTCGCCTACTCGCACCTGAGGAAGGTGTTTCACTTGTAGCTGGTTGACCAGGTCCTCTCCCTGCAACAGGAGCTTCACCAGAAGCACCACGACGGGGCCACGTCTCTTATTCAACACTCTCCTCATTCTCCACAAATTTTGGATCTTGCCCAAAATGGGTGTTTTTTTAATAACAGAATAGAACACCAGTATCTAACGCGTGTATGTCACACTGACAGATGCAGCAAAGGCTGCAAATTTAGTATTTTACCCGAAATGGGTGTTTTTTTAAACCCAAAAGATTATTGTAGTATTTCTAGCTTGTATGCCACACAAACAAATGCAGTATAGGCCCCTGATGTAGGATATTGCCAAAAATTGGTTGTTTTTTTTAAACCCAGAATATTATTGCAGTATTTTAAGCTTGTATCTCACACTGACAGATGCAGCCAAGGCTGCAAATTTAGTATTTTGCCCAAAATGGGTGTTTTTTTAAACCCAGAATATTATTGCAGTATTTCAAGCTTGTCTTTCACACTAACAAATACTGAATAGGCCCCAGATGTAGGGTATTGCCCAAAATGGGTGTTTTTTTAATAACAGAATATGACAATAATATTTAACGCTTGTATTTCACACTGACAAATGCAGCAAGTGCTGTAAAATTTAGTCTTTTGTACAAAAAGGGTGTTTCTTAAAACCAAGAAAATTATTGCAGTATTTCAAGCTACTGACTAATGCTGCATAGGCCCCAGATGGAGGGTGTTGACAAAAAGTTGTGCTTTTTGTAAACCCAGAAAATTATCGCAGTATTTCAAGCCTGTATGTAACAATGACAGATGCAGCAAACACCACAAATTTAGTATTTTGCCCAAAATGGGTGTTTTTTTAAATAACAGAATATGACAGAAGTATATAACGCTTGTATTTCACACTGAACGATGCAGCAAGGGCTGTAAAAGTTAGCATTTCACCCATAAAGGGTCTTTTTTTTAAACCTAGAAAATTATTGCTGTATTTCTAGCTTAAATTGCACACTGACAAATGCGGTATAGGCCACAGATGGAGGGTATTGCCAAAAATGGGTGTTTTTTTAAACCTATAAAATTATTGCTTATTTCAAGCTTGTTTTTAACAATGACAGATGCAGCAAACTCTGCAAAATTAGGATTTTGCCCTAAATGGGTGGGGGGGTTTTTAAACCGGAATATGACAGCAGTATATAACGCTTGAATTTCACACTGAGAGATGCAGAAAGGGCTGTCAAATTTTTTACTTTGCCCAAAAAGAGTGTTTTTTTAAAACACAGAAAATTTTTGCTGTATTTCAAGCCTAAATTGCACACTGACAAATGCGGCATAGGCCCCAGATGGAGGGTATTGCCCAAAATTGTTGATTCTATTAAACCCAGAATATAATTGTGGTATTTCAAGCTTCTATTTGACTGTAACAAATGCACATATGATGTGCTGGTGCACAAAACTTGCATAAAATAGCCGCCACCGCCCACCTAACTAACAGACGGATAAAAGTTATTTTTCTGGGTCACTGGGCTCAGGGCAGGGTAAAAAGATTGTGCACTTCAACCACAAAACAAAATCTAGGTAGATCACTGAGTTAACAAGCACTTCAGATTAAAGATTCTATCCTATTCTCTCTCACACAGCAGCAGCATCCTATCCCTACACTACTCAGAGCAGAGTGACGTGCAGAGCTACGTAACTCCTGCTTATATAGAGGCTGGGTCACATGCTACACTGGCCAATCACAGCCATGCCATTAGTAGGCATGGCTGTGATGGCTTCTAAGGACACACAAGTTAAATGCTTGTTGATTAACTCGCCGAACCCCGAACCCAAACTTTTACTGTAAAGTTCGGGTGCGGGTCCCGGGTCCAAAAATCCTAAAGTTCGGTACGAACCCAAGCTTTACAGTTCGGGTTCGCTCAACCCTACCCTTAAGGTGTTCCACGGTAATGAAAGCAAAATTGTGTGGATTTTCCATTTAAATCCATTTTTCTGTAACACAGCAAAGGTTAACAGCAAAATAAACATAAATATGCATTACCCTGATTCTGCAGTTTACATACCTGTAGTCATGACCTGCTGTATGGGCACATGGCAGGTCTCAGAAGGAAAGGAGCACAATATTTTTCTTGGATAATAGATTTTGCTGTTATGGTTTACAGTTGCCATGTCAGATTTGAAGAGACCCTCAGGTACCACTAGAAAACCCCAAAAAAGTGACACCAATTTGGTAACTACACCCCTCAAGGAATTGATCAAGTGGTGAAGTGAATGCTTTAACCCAACAAATGTTTAATAGAATTTAGAAATATTTTGAAAATGTACCCTATAAATTGTTAAGCATTTATTCCTGAATACAGCAACACCCCATATGTGATTGTAAACTGCTGTTTGGGGAAACAAAGAATTTGCAGAAATTGCTTTTAGGAGCCATAACATTTTTTTTTTTCTCAAACACAGCTGTTTGATGGCTCCTTTGTTGCAGACGTGCTGTAGTTTTTTATTGGTATCATTTTGGGGTCCATATGTGTTTTTGATCACTTTTTATACAATTTTTTGGTAGGTGAGAGGCAAAAATTGTAATTCTGTCAGTGTTTTTACATTTTTTATGGGGTTCCTCATGGTGTATATCTGATATTTTTATTCTGTGGGAAGATATGTATATGGCGATACCAAATTCATATAGTTTTTTATGTTTTACTACTTTTTCAGCATAAAATCACTTGTGTTAAAAATAAATGATATTTTGCATTGCCATATACTAGCATCCATAACATTTTCATTTTTTCACCAATTAAGCCGTGTCAGAGCTTGTTTTTTTTTTTTTTTTTGCGGGACGGGCTGTAGTTTAATTGGTATCACTTTGGGATACATATGACTTTTTGATCACTTTTTATAAATAAAATTGTGGAGGTGAGGTGACAAAAACAGCAATTCCGTAATTGTTTTATAATTTTTATGTTTAGTACATTCACCGCGTGGTATCAGTAACATGATCATTTTATAGATCTGTTCGTTTTAGACACGGAGAGACCAATTATATGTGTACTTTATTTTATTTTTTCATTTTCAAGCAATTATAAATGAACAGATATGGGAAAAGGTAATTTTATTTTTATTAAAATGTTTCATAGAATTTTTGGTTTTATTGTTTTTTTTTCTATCTTGAAGATCTAGTGGGCCTGATTTCTATACAGTGCATTGCAATGTACTGTACTGTCAGTATTACACTGATACTAAGCATCCGTTTGCATTGGTCACCATCAGGCTGCTGCCATTGCACTGATTGGGGAAAGAGGGAGCCTCCTCCCTCTATTAACCCCATGGATGCCGCGAGCGCTACTGACCGCAGCATCTACGAGGATAAATGGCAGAGATTATTGCCAGCACAGATCTCAGCCATTGCAGCAGCATGTCAGCTATATGTTACAGCTGACCCTTGCTGCTGATGGCATTGGCTCTATTCCTGAGCTGCTTCCATCACATACAATATTGGGGGATTGCATGGAAGGCTGCAGGGGGGCATCAGGGGCACAGCTGAGGCACATGGGATTTCAGGCTATATTCGAGTGGAGATCAGAGCCTGAAAACGGCAGACTAACCAATCGGAGTGCTCACTGGCAAAAGGCCACTCTGATTGGTCCCTTGCCAGCTTCTCTGGTGTCTCTGCTGTAGGGAGACTCTTTATAGTCTCACATCCCCGGCTAGCAGTTTGGAAGTAGCTGTACAGCCAATTGCGTTAAGTTACAGGCAATTTGGATGTACAATCACATGCAAATGCATAAAGGGGTAAGTTAAACCAGCATATAGGTGATCAGTACACTAAAACACAGAGTAGGGCCTGGGAGTGATAATATGAAATTGAGCGTCAGGCCTTGTGGCAGATCATACAGATCATTGTGTAAAAAAATAGCCCAATCACAGCTCCATAGGCATAGCTTTAAAAAAAAGGTATGTCAGAATATGGTGATGAAAAGAAAAAAATCTAAATTATTTTTTTAAAATATTAAAACGCAAGAAAAACTATAGAAATGTGGTATTAATGTAATCATACTGACTCGGAGAATTAAGGTAATAGGTTAGTTTTACCACATAGGAAATGTAATAAAAACAAAACCCATAAACCTGTGGAAGAATAGTTTTTTTTTTTTCCTAATTCCATCACTTTTGGAACTTTTTTCCAGCTTTCCAAAACATTGTATGCAATATTAAATGGTGCCATTAGAAAGTACAACTTGTCCTGAAAAAAATCAAGCCCTCATATGGCTATATGAACTGAAAATTTAAAAAGTTATGACCCTGGAAAGAAAGGTAGTAAAAAATAAAAAAGCAAAAACGGAAAGTCCTCCGTGGCCTAAAGGGGTTAATTCATGAAACTTAATTTAAATATCCCCTTTAAAGTATGGGTGTCTTACTGCCTTCTGACATTGACGTAAGAGAGATCCTGTCAGGTACTTCACGCTGATCTCTCTGATATTAGCATGCAATAGGCATTGGTTAGAGTGTGGGGTACTATTTATGATCATGGATTCCTTCGGTCAAACTACTTTAATCCTTGCTGCCTTCAGCCAGCATTAAACAGTAATAGCCTGATGTACAGTATGAATTATATGCATACTCCTCTTGCACTCTCCAACTAATGATTGTGAACACTCTCCTTATAGTGCATAAGAAGGAAGCTAATCATTCAGCAGACAGTTGGTGGGGACAAGATGCAGACAGCATGAATATTATGAGTACAGCAGGCCCTTTAAGTTGAAACTATCCAGAAAACTATAAACTGGGTCCTATTCTGCTAAAAAAAAAAAAGTGTTCCAGAACCTGCATGGAGCATGTACTACTTATCATAGATACTGGTTCGTTAAAGGGGTTGTCTCACTTCAGTAAATGGCATTTACAGTAGGGAAAATAAGCATTAAATACACTGGCGATTTAGCAAGTTTTCCCACCTACAAAGAATGGAGAGGTCTGTCATTTTTATTGTAGGTGCACTTTGTCACAGTGCAGTTCACGGTTACATTTTCCATGTAGGCTGGCTGCATGCGCCCTTGGGTACTGGCTGCAGGCCAAAATCTTGTGCAGGCTGGTTGCTAGGCGCTGCGTGCTGGCTGCAGGGTCTGTTGTGAACCGCCTGTGTATGTTTGCTCTTCCGTCTCTGCGGTGTCACGGGAGGTTGTTTCCCCGTGATGCTTCTGTTTGTCTGTGGTGCCAGGTTGGTTGTGCTCTGGCGTACTTGCTGCGGGTGTTTCCGTGTATGCCGGTTGCCAGGGGCAACACCCAGTTCTGTACCTGAGTATCCTGTTGTTCTGAGCTCCAGTTCTGATGGGGTTATCTCTCCTTGTCTGTTGCGCCTGGGTGTGGCTTTCCAGGTGCCTCGTTACCCAGCTTTATAGACCTTTGAGCTGCGGTTCTGGGGTCAGTCCTAGTCAGTCTGTCTTTGTCATATCTTGTGGGTGTTTCACCCTCATGCTCTGTCAGGTCTGTCTATGTTTGCCTTGCCAGGTTTTGCCCTTTGCTGCTGACCCAAGGGGTCCAGCTATCTACGTCTCAGTATGTGCCGCCTGGTTCTACATTGTTGTCTTCTGTCCTGTACCATGCTATGCCTTGTCCTTTCCTGTACCATGCTATGCCTTGTCCCTGTTCTTTACCTTGCTATGCCTTGTCCATGCTTTGTACCATGCCTTGCATCATTCCTTGTTTCAGTCCTGTATTTGTTTGCCTAGCGATGCGTAACTGCGTCTTGTCCATGTTCGCCTAGCAGTGCGTAACTGCATACAATAGCCTAGCAGAACCTATCTGTGTCTGGATAGCTTAGCAGAGATGATCTGCGTCTGTTCCTGTTCATGTCTGTTCCATGTTCCTGTTATTGTCTGTCTGGCAGTCCTTACTGCTTCTGGTATTCTGTTCATGTCTGCTTCTGTTCTTGTCAGTCCATGCCTGCCTTCGGAATAGGGCTCCTGTTGTCCCTGGAGGGGGATTGCCCTTGTAGCTCTGCCAGGGGCCGCTTAGCTCCTATTGCTTGCGGTGCAGGTAACTGCTTCTGTCTCTGCTGTTCTGTTGTCACACCTGTGTTGCTGGGATGTCCACACCTCCTTTTCAGGTGTAGATCATGTGACCATTACTACTCCCTTCTTAGTCTGGCTTTACCCATAACTCCTTGTGATTGATAGCTTATTCTGGTTGTGGATCGTTTGGTGTCTGGATCTTGGCTGAGTTCCTGCTTTCCATTTACCCGGAGTTAAGTGTCTTTCCTTTTTGCATTGTGTTTATTTCTCTGTCTTTTGGTAGCAGACCTGAGGCAGACTCTTGTTCCTTCAGCTGGGAAGGACTGTGGCCCAATCACTATCTTCAGGGCATTCTAGGGTGAGCCAGCCTTAGCTTTCTGAAGATGAACAGTCCTACCATTGGGGTCTGTCCATTCTGTTAGGAGTCAGGGCTCAGGTTGGGATTTATTAGGTAGTGACCTTTCCCCTTTCCCTAGTTTGCAGGCCTGGTAACTTCTCCCTCCCTTTTGTCTTTGTTGTGGAGTTCCCCTCCCACACCACACCGATCTGTGCCTGGTATCTTTGTTCTGTGCAGCTCTGCCTGGGGCCGCTTAGCTTCTATTGCTTGCGATGCAGGTATCTTCTTCTGTTGCTATCCATGTATTCCGTTGCTCCTGGTTATGTCTGTGTCTGTATGTTTATGCTTCCTGCCGGTACCTAATTCAGGTACCTCCTGGTCTGTCTGGACCAGCTGCCACTGACTCGGTTTGCGCTCTGGAGTAGCCCCAGGCAACTACCTTTAGCCCAAGCCTATCCTCACCATCTGAGGCTAGTGAATACCAGGTGTTGCTTAGTCAAGCCCCTCCAGAGTATTGCCAGTCAGTGGTGCAGTGGGTCCACACCCGCTGTCCTGTGTAGTTCGCCTGTGCATACTTCTGTATCCTTGGTCTGTTTTACCTGTATACCGGTTCCCTGACATCCCGGAGGTCTGCCTTTGACCACCGCCACGTGACAAACAAACTGTGAGAGATAGAAAATCCAGAAAATTACATTGTATGATTTTAAAATAATTATTTAGCATTTTATTGCATGAAATATGTATTTGATACAATTCAAAAAAATAACTTAATATTTGGTACAGAAACCTTTGTTTGCAATTACAGAGGCCAGATGTTTCCTGTAGTTCTTGACCAAGTTTGCACACACTGCAGCAGGGATTTTGGCCTACTCCTCCATACAGATCTTCTCCAGATCTTTCAGGTTTTGGGGCTTTTCTGGGCTACATTGAGTTTCAGCTCCCTCCAAAGATTTTCGACTGTCTAGACCACTTCAGGACCTTGTAATGCTTCTTACGGAGCCACTCCTAAGTTGTCCTGGCTCTGTGTTTTGGGTCATTGTCATGTTGGAAGACCCAGTTAGGACCCATCTTCAATGCTCTTACTGATGGAAGGAGGTTGTTGGCCAAAATCTTACGATACATGGCCCCCTCCATCCTCCCTTCAATGCGGTGCAGTCGTCCTGTCCTCTTTGGAGAAAAGCACCCACAAATTATGATTTTTCCACCCCCATGCTTCACGGTTGGGACAGTGTTCTTGGGGTTGTACTTATCCTTCTTCTACCTCCAAACCCGGTGAGTGGAGTTTATACCAAAAAGTTATATTTTGGTCTCATCTGACCACATGATCATGCCTCCTCTAGATCATCCAGATAGTCATTTCTGAACTTCAAATGTGCCTGGAAATAGGCTCGCATGAGCAGGGGGACCTTGTGTCCCCTGCAGGATTTTAATCCATGACGGCGTAGTGTGTTACTAATCTTTTGAGACTGTGGTCCCAGCTCTCTTTAGGTCATTGACCTGGTACTCCTCTTTAGTTCTTGGATGATTCATGTCCTTTTTTTAGAATCATGCTTACCCCATGAGGCGAGACCTTGCATGGATCCCCAGATCGAGAAAGCTTGACAGTCATCTTTTGTTTCTTCCATTTTCTAATAATGGTGCCAACCATTGTTGTCTTCTCACCAAGCTGCTTGTCTATTGTCCTGTAGCCCATCCCAGCCTTGTGCAGTCTACGATTTTGTCTCTGCTTTCTTTAGACAGCTCTTTGGTCTTGGCCTTGGTGGAGAGGTTGGAGTGTGATTGTGTGGACAAGTGTCTTTTATACAGATAACGAGTCTAAACAGGTGCAATTAATACAGTTAATGAGTGCAGAGTAGGAAGACTTCTTAAAGAAAAACTAGCAGGTCTATGGCAGACAGAATTCTTGGTGGTTGGTAGATGAACAATTACTTATTTCATACAATAAAATGCAAATTAATTATATAAAAATCATACAATGTGATTTTCAGATTTTTTTTATTTATTCCATCTCTCACAGTTGAAGTGTACCTATGATACAAATTCCAGACCTCTCCATTCTCTGTAGGTGGGAAAACTTGCAAAATCACCTGTGTAAAAAAATGCTTATTTTCCCTACTGTATCATGTAGACAAAGTTAATATAAGGCACTTATTAATGTATGTGATTGTCCATATTGCCTCCTTTGCTGGCTGTATTAATTTTTCTATCACATTATACACTGCGCGTATCCAGGAATTACGACCAACCTGCAATCCACCAGCGGTAGTTGTGCTTGCACACTATAGTGCTGGCTGGGACCGTGGAAGCACACATATGCAGCAGCTCTCGTGTTGCATTGGCCATAACCCCTGGAAATGAGCAGTGTATAAGGAGATGGAAAAATGAATCCAGCCAGCATAGGAGACAATATGGACAATCACAATACATTAGTAACTGTATTGTATTAACTCTGTCTACATGATAAATGCCTTTGCTGAAGTGACAGAACTCCCTTAAGGTGGTTGTAGCATGTAACATGTGACCAGTCAATAGCCACACTATGATTGTCCTCTCAAGTAAATGAAGTCTACTGGCAAACATTCAGGTTTTACTGGTATGAGCAAAATCTACTCAGCGGGAGCATATTAGTAATATGATGTCCTATCATTGTGTGAGTTGTGAAAACATCTGGTGACAAAAGTCATTGGGAGATTAACCACCACATGAAAAATTAAGCAGTAGAATTAGGACTGTTACCAAAATATCATTTTCTAAGATTAGATATATCTGTACTTTAATCTCAACTGAAAGATCTTGGCTCAGAACACCAATTATTACTAGATTCCTATGAATTAAGGAAAAATCTTTGGCAGGATTGTCATGTTGGAGCTCAAGACTATGACAACACATCCATTTTAACACTGTTGGCCTAGAATCAAGGAAATAGTACAACTAAGGCAAGTAAAAAATGCTCATTAATCATTGAAAAGATTCAACCATTTACAGCAGTGTTAATCAGAGTTTCTAACCCAAGTACAATTTATTTCAGATTACACCAACCTAACCCCAAGGTTGTGATCCTGCACTATGCTAAATATTAAAAGCATAGCAGTAGAGCAGTGCAAGAAACTCCCTATAGGCATTTACCACAGGTTCAGGACATGGATGTAGGGACACTGTAAAAAGGTAGCTATTTATCGCCAGTTATTACAGTAATAAGATGTAGACTTCAAATGCCAACATCATTGCTAGCACATATAAGGCATAATAAGCAAATCTTTGTGATGGTTTGACATCCTTGGATTGAGGCCAATCAATGATTGGACAACAGATGATGAGCTTTAAACACACATTTCAGTTTAATAAAAAAAAAAAAAATATATATATATATATATATATATATATGTCTCTCAATTTGTGTTAAATAGTCTTTACATTTTAAAATGTACATGCAAGGAGTTTATTAGCATATCACCTTAATATAGTAGAGCAAATATCCTAATAAAAGCTCTGCCTTAGGCCTCATGCACACGACCGTTGTGTGCATCCATGGCCGTTGTGCCGTTTTCCGTTTTTTTCGCGGACCCATTGACTTTCAAACTCATATCCGACAGTATATTCTAACACAGAGGCGTTCCCATGGTGATGGGGACGCTTCTAGTTAGAATACACTACAAACTGTGTACAATACTGCCCCCTGCTGCCTGGCAGCACCCGATCTCTTACAGGGGGCCGTGATCAGCACAATTAACCCCTTCAGGTGCGGCACCTGAAGGGGTTAATTGTACTATCATATCCCCCTGTAAGAGATCAGGGCTGCCAGGCAGCAGGGGGCAGACCCCCCTCCCCAGTTTGAATATCATTGGTGGCCAGTGTGGCCCCCCCCTCCCTCCCTCTATTGTAATAATTTGTTGGTGGCACAGTGTGCGCCCCCCCCCCCCCGGACCCCCCTTCCTCCCTGTATTGTAATAATTCATTGGTGGCACAGTGTGCACCCCCCATCGGCCCCCCCTTCCTCCCTGTATTGTAATAATTATTCGTTGGTGGCACAGTGTGCGCCCCCCCTTCCTCCCTGTATTGTAATAATTATTCATGGGTGGCACAGTGTGCGCCCCCCATCGCCCCCCCCTTCCTCCCTGTATTGTAATAATTATTCGTTGGTGGCACAGTGTGCGCCCCCCATCGGCCCCCCTCCCTCTATAGCATTAACAACATTGGTGGCAGCGGAGTTCCGATCGGAGTCCCAGTTTAATCGCTGGGGCTCCGATCAGTAACCATGGCAACCAGGACGCTACTGCAGCCCTGGTTGCCATGGTTACTTAGCAATAGTACAATAGTAAAAGATTCATACTTACCTGGGAGCTGCAATGTCTGTGTCCGGCCGGGACCTCCACCTACTGGTAAGTGACAGCAATGCGCCGCACAGACCTGTCACTTACCAGTAGGAGGAGCTCCCGGCCGGACACAGGAGGAACTCCCTGGCAGCAGGGGGCAGTCATGTACACAGTTTGTAGTATATTCTAACTAGAAGCGTCTCCATCACCGTGGGAACGCCTCTGTGTTAGAATATACTGTCGGAAATTAGTTTTCACGCTCTAACTCATGGTGATGGGGACGCTTCAAGTTAAAATATACCATCGGATTGGAGAAAACTCTGATCAGATGGTATAAAAGGGACTCCAGACTTTACATTGAAAGTCAATGGGGACGGATCCGTTTGAAATGGCACCATATTGTGTCAACGTCAAACGGATCCGTCCCCATTGACTTGCATTGTAATTCAGGACGGATCCGTTTGGCTCCACACGGCCAGGCGGACACCAAAACGACTTTTTTTTCATGTCCGTGGATCCTCCAAAAATCCCACGGATGAAAAAACAGTCACGGATCACGGACCTACGGACCCCGTTTTTGCGGACCGTGAAAAAATACGTGTGAGGCCTTAAAGGAAATGTGTCGTGTGAGGCCTTAAAGGAAATGTGTCACCAAATATATTATCTTCCAGTTAAAACCAGATAGACCACACATCCTTTTTTACATTTTTTTTCATTTTTTTTTTTTTTTATCTGTTTTCTGAACATGATTACGGGGGCTGCCATCTTGCCTGAAGTGTTCATAACAGCATTTAGAGAGTATTAAGAAGAATAGCTTTACAGCAGCCCCATGGTCTATAAACACAATAGTCAGAAGGAGACCTCATTGACTTCTATGGGAGAGTTTTCTAGGCATGCTCTGTGACCTTTGCAGAGGTCATTGTACAAGGAAATAATAGATAAGATATGATAATCACCTATTGTGAACAGTGCATCCTGTCTAATCTATACATAGAGGTGATATCTCCTTATCATTACAGGCAGGTTTAGAATAAATTAACTGCAGTAAAGTGATCTGTACAGACCAAGAAGTGGCACCAATTATTCGGCTGAGTGGCCAGTGCGAAAACTGCAGGATTTTACGTTTTTTGTTTAAATATAGATATTGAAATAGAAAATTTAAAGAACACCACCAAAAATTATTTAAAAATAATTTAAAGCTGAGCTAGCCATTCAAGGCATTGACTGTGGTTTAACAGTGAATGCAACTCCTTTTAACCCCTTCCAGACATCTACCACACATGATAGTGTAGATGTTGGGTCTTTAAAGATGGTGACTGCTCAGGTACACAGCAGATACCTGGTGGAAGAGTCCAAGATGGGAGATTATGGATTTTAACCCCTCTCATGTCATGGTCCACAGCATCTGAGCAATCAATCACCAGGAGCGCTGTCCTTCTGAAGCCCAAACAGCTCCCAGATGGCAAGCTAAGACCAGCCATAGCGAAGCTCCTATCAAGCCCTGCCTAGATCTCCAATAACTTTGCCTGTCACTGTCTCACCATACACACACTACTCACAAAAAGTTAGGGATATTTGGCTCTTAGGTAAAATTTATGGAAAATGTAAAAAGTTCACGCTACAGTGATATTATATCATGAAAGTAGGGCATTTAAGTAGAAGCAGTAGTGATTTCCTCATCTCAAACAATTTATTGAAGCAAAAGCCAACAACAGTGGTGGTTATACCCTCACAAAAAATGTCAATGTCTTAATAACCTGTCATGTAGCCTTGAGCGTCAATTACAGCTAGACAACGACATCTCATGCTATTCACAAGTCGAAATATTGTCTGCTGAGGCATGACATCCCACTCTTCTTGAAGGGCAGCCCTCAGATCATTGAGGTTCTGGGCTACAGAGTTACGAGCCTCTACACTGTGACTCAGCTGATCCCATAGGTTTTCAATGGGATTCAGATCTGGAAAACATGCAGACCACTCTATTTGAGGTACCCCAGTCTCCAGCAGCCATTCCCTAATGATGCGACCTCAATGAGCTGGAACATTGTCCTCCATGAAGATGAAATTAGGCCTGTGTTGTTCATGCAGAGTTGACTTTCATCAGTGAACAGCACTGAGGTCCAATGGTCCCTTGTCCAGCGTAGGTGCTCCCTGGCCCATGCCTGGTGGTGTGGTCAGGTTGCAGGTCGTCTAGCATGCAGACCATGCTAATGCAAACAGTTTCAAATGGTCTCATGTGACACTTGGGTGCCTCTGACCTCCCTTAAATGTACCTGAATTTGTGTGGTATTTATCATCCGGTTTTGCAGAGCATTGTTCACAATGAAGCGGTCATCAGTGTGGGATGTGGCAAAAAGATGTCTACTTCTATGCCTTGCTGTGACTCTTCTGTTGCAACCTGCTGATGACACTCTGTGACACTCTAGTCTCAGTGGCCACTTCCGTCTGGGAACATCCAGCTTGAAGCCTCGCAATGGCGAGGTACTGTTGATCATTTGTTAGGTGTCATTTTGGTCTCACGATGTCAAAATGTGAACAGAATGGTGAGGAGGACTGTTTAAATATCAATTCTAATTGAACCAGGAAATGTATTGGGCGATTCATGGATCAAACACCAGTTGTGAATTTAGCTGTTAAATTCCTTGTTAGAGAACAGCAAGTTGTGCAAAAAGTACCAAAAGACTGAATAGTTAGACATGGGCATTCAAATGTTTAGAGAAGGTCGCATTAAGTTCACCTGTAAAACTTAAAGTGCATTTTAGGTTCATCCTGAAATTTCACCCACAAGCCAATAGTGTATATTTCATATAAAAATGGGAAATAAAAAAGTTTTAAAAAGCCAATAGTGTATATTAAACTTGTATGAGCTTCTGATAGTAAAGATTCATAGTTGTATGGCAATTCCATTTTTATTGACTCTTAAAGATCATTACTTGAATGTCCATTAAGAATCAATATTGGTGATTGTACACTAGTGAACAAACCCCACAGAGTAGTCAAATAAATCCATTGATTTGCTGTTCTGTTTCTGAATACGATTTTCTAACCACTGTGGCTGTTTCAAAGAAATAAATAACGTAGCTCAGTGGGTGAAGCAGTTGTCAAACAGAGTCTGGGTCGAAATCAATCTAAACAGAATGGAAAAGCCAGCTAGAAAACACTTGTTAGAAGACTTTAATTAAAATGCCAACAAAGCCTCAGAGAACAGATGAAATAGATTACGAAGGATAGAGCAAACTGGGAACATATTTCGCCTCTTTGAACCCCTTCAATGCCAGATACATAAATGATGGGTAAGTGTAAAGTGTTTTTTTATAGTATACAGGACTCCCCCCTGAGATAAACATGCTCCTTCTCCTTCACTGAGTTCAAGATAATTAACTAAACTTATTGCTAGAAAGGTTCACAGAAAATAGAGGTTCCTCTCTACATTTCGTTTAAAGTAAATCTATCTGATCACCATGGTTTGCATTGAAATACTGACAACTTCTACTGCATATGGACGCAGAACAAGGGAGCCTTCCACTATAATAAGTTATGAATTACTTAGAGGATGGGGCATAAAAATTGATTGGTGGAGGTTCAACCACTGGAAGACTACTCATACTCAAGAGTTGTCTAGTTTTAGTCCTCATCATTGTGTGAGAGCAGGCAGCAAGTAAAGGGGTCAGGCTGGTACTGATGTACGTAACTTAAACAAAAAGATTTTACTGATCTCAGATGGAACAACAAGCTAATAAACTGAAGGAGCATTGCAAAAAAGAGTGGGTCAAAATTCATCCAGAACAATGTGAGAGACTGATAAATAATTACTTCAAGTTTTTGCTGCTAAAGGTAGTTCTAAATGCTATTGATTCATGGGGTGTACTTACAGTGCCTACAAAAAATATTCATACCCATTGAACTTTTCCATAATTTTTCATGTTACACCAACAAACTTAAATATATTTTACTGGAATTTTATTTGGTAGACCAACATAAAGTAGCAAGTACAGTATGTGTGAAATGAAAAGTTAGTGATACGTTTTTCAAAATCTTTAATAAATGTGATATGTAGAGTTGAGCGGACACCTGGATGTTCGGGTTCGAGAAGTTCGGCCGAACTTCCCGGAAATGTTCGGGTTCGGGATCCGAACCCGATCCGAACTTCGTCCCGAACCCGAACCCCATTGAAGTCAATTCGGACCCGAACTTTTCGGCACTAAAAAGGCTGTAAAACAGCCCAGGAAAGGGCTAGAGGGCTGCAAAAGGCAGCAACATGTAGGTAAATCCCATGCAAACAAATGTAGATAGGGAAATGAATAAAAATAAAAATAAAAATAAAATAAATAAAAATTAACCAATATCAATTGGAGAGAGGTCCCATAGCAGAGAATCTGGTTTCAAGTCACCCACCACTGGAACAGTCCATTCTCAGATATTTAGGCCCCGACACCCAGGCAGAGGAGAGAGGTCCCGTAACAGAGGATCTGGCTTCATGTCAGCAGAGAATCAGTCTGCATGTCATAGCAGAGAATCAGGCTTCACGTCAGCCACCACTGCAACAGTCCATTGGCATATATTTAGGCCCAGCACACAGGCAGAGGAGAGAGGTCCCGTAACAGAGGATCTGGCTTCATGTCAGCAGAGAATCAGTCTGCATGTCATAGCAGAGAATCAGGCCTCATGTCAGCCACCACTGCAACAGTCCATTGGCATATATTTAGGCCCAGCACCCAGGCAGAGGAGAGAGGTCCCGTAACAGAGAATCTGTCTTCATGTCAGCAGAGAATCAGTCTGCATGTCATAGCAGAGAATCAGGCTTCATGTCAGCCACCACTGCAACAGTCCATTGGCATATATTTAGGCCCAGCACCCAGGCAGAGGAGAGAGGTCCCGTAACAGAGAATCTGGCTTCATGTCAGCAGAGAATCAGTCTGCATGTCATAGCAGAGAATCAGGCTTCACGTCACCCAACATTGGAACAGTCCATTGGCATATATTTAGGCCCCGGCACCCAGACAGAGGAGAGGTTCATTCAACTTTGGGTAGCCTCGCAAAATATAATGGTAAAATTAAAATAAAAATAGGATTGAATGAGGAAGTGCCCTGGAGTACAATAATATATGGTTAAGGGGAGGTAGTTAATGTCTAATATGGACAAGGGACGGACAGTGCCTGTGGGATCCATGCCTGGTTCATTTTTATGAACGTCAACTTGTCCACATTGGCTGTAGACAGGCGGCTGCGTTTGTCTGTAATGACGCCCCCTGCCGTGCTGAATACACGTTCAGACAAAACGCTGGCCGCCGGGCAGGCCAACACCTCCAGGGAATAAAAGGCTAGCACTGGCCACGTGGACAATTTAGAGACCCAGAAGTTGAATAGGGCCTAACCATCAGTCAGTACGTGGAGGGGTGTGCACACGTACTGTTCCACCATGTTAGTGAAATGTTGCCTCCTGCTAACACGTTGTGTATCAGGTGGTGGTGCAGTTAGCTGTGGCGTGTTGACAAAACTTTTCCACATCTCTGCCATGCTAACCCTGCCCTCAGAGGAGCTGGCCATGACACAGCTGCCTTGGCGACCTCTTGCTCCTCCTCTGCCTTGGCCTTGGGCTTCCACTTGTTCCCCTGTGACATTTGGGAATGCTCTCAGTAGCGCGTCTACCAACGTGCGCTTGTACTCGCGAATCTTCCTATCACGCTCCAGTGCAGGAAGTAAGGTGGGCACATTGTCTTTGTATCGTGGATCCAGCAGGGTGGCAACCCAGTAGTCCGCACACGTTAAAATGTGGGCAACTCTGCTGTCGTTGCGCAGGCACTGCAGCATGTAGTCGCTCATGTGTGCCAGGCTGCCCAGGGGTAAGGACAAGCTGTCCTCTGTGGGAGGCGTATCGTCATCGTCCTCCCTTTCCCCCCAGCCACGCACCAGTGATGGACCCGAGCTGCGTTGGGTGCCACCCCGCTGTGACCATGCTTCATCCTCATCCTCCTCCACCTCCTCCTCATCCTCGTCCTCCTCGTCCTCCAGTAGTGGGCCCTGGCTGGCCACATTTGTACCTGGCCTCTGCTGTTGCAAAAAACCTCCCTCTGAGTCACTTCGAAGAGACTGGCCTGAAAGTGCTAAAAATGACCCCTCTTCCTCCTCCTCCTCCTCCTGGGCCACCTCCTCTTCCATCATCGCCCTAAGTGTTTTCTCAAGGAGACATAGAAGTGGTATTGTAACGCTGATAACGGCGTCATCGCCACTGGCCATGTTGGTGGAGTACTCGAAACAGCGCAACAGGGCACACAGGTCTCGCATGGAGGCCCAGTCATTGGTGGTGAAGTGGTGCTGTTCCGCAGTGCGACTGACCCGTGCGTGCTGCAGCTGAAACTCCACTATGGCCTGCTGCTGCTCGCACAGTCTGTCCAGCATGTGCAAGGTGGAGTTCCACCTGGTGGGCACGTCGCATATGAGGCGGTGAGCGGGAAGGCCGAAGTTACGCTGTAGCGCAGACAGGCGAGCAGCGGCAGGATGTGAACGCCGGAAGCGCGAACAGACGGCCCGCACTTTATGCAGCAGCTCTGACATGTCGGGGTAGTTGTGAATGAACTTCTGCACCACCAAATTCAGCACATGCGCCAAGCTAGGGATGTGCGTCAAACCGGCTAGTCCCAGAGCTGCAACGAGATTTCGCCCATTATCGCACACCACCAGGCCGGGCTTGAGGCTCACCGGCAGCAACCACTCGTCAGTCTGTTGTTCTATACCACGCCACAACTCCTGTGCGGTGTGGGGCCTTTCCCCCAAACATATGAGTTTCAGAATGGCCTGCTGACGTTTACCCCGGGCTGTGCTGAAGTTGGTGGTGAAGGTGTGTGGCTGACTGGATGAGCAGGTAAAAGAAGAGTAGGAGGAAGCCGAGAAGGAGGAGGTGGCAACAGGAGGCAAAGAATGTTGCCCTGCGATCCTTGGCGGAGGAAGGACGTGCGCCAAACAGCTCTCCGCCTGGGACCCAGCTGCCACTACATTTACCCAGTGTGCAGTTAGGGAGATATAGCGTCCCTGGCCGTGCTTACTGGTCCACGTATCTGTGGTTAGGTGGACCTTACTACAGATGGCGTTGCGCAGTGCACACTTGATTTTATCGGATACTTGGTTGTGCAGGGAAGGCACGGCTCTCTTGGAGAAGTAGTGGCGGCTGGGAACAACATACTGTGGGACAGCAAGCGACATGAGCTGTTTGAAGCTGTCTGTGTCCACCAGCCTAAATGAAAGCATTTCATAGGCCAGTAGTTTAGAAATGCTGGCATTCAGGGCCAGGGATCGAGGGTGGCTAGGTGGGAATTTATGCTTTCTCTCAAATGTTTGTGAGATGGAGAGTTGAACGCTGCCGTGTGACATGGTTGAAATGCTTGGTGACGGAGGTGGTGGTGGTGTTGGTGGTACATCCCCTGTTTGCTGGGCGGCAGGTGCCAACGTTCCTCCAGAGGCGGAGGAAGAGGCCGAGGCGGCAGCAGCAGAAGAGGCCGAGGCGGCAGCAGCAGAAGAGGTAGCAGGGGGAGCCTGTGACTTCCTTGTTTTTAAGGTGTTTACTCCAATGCAGTTCATGCTTTGCATGCAGGTGCCTGGTCATGCAGGTTGTGCTAAGGTTCAGAACGTTAATGCCTCGCTTCAGGCTCTGATGGCACAGCGTGCAAACCACTCGGGTCTTGTCGTCAGCACATTGTTTGAAGAAGTGCCATGCCAGGGAACTCCTTGAAGCTGCCTTTGGGGTGCTCGGTCCCAGATGGCAGCGGTCAGTAGCAGGCGGAGTCTCTTGGCGGCGGGTGCTCTGCTTTTGCCCACTGCTCCCTCTTTTGCTACGCTGTTGGCTCGGTCTCACCACTGCCTCTTCCTCCGAACTGTGAAAGTCAGTGGCATGACCTTCATTCCATGTGGGGTCTAGGACCTCATCGTCCCCTGCATCGTCTTCCACCCAGTCTTGATCCCTGACCTCCTGTTCAGTCTGCACACTGCAGAAAGACGCAGCAGTTGGCACCTGTGTTTCGTCATCATCAGAGACTTTCTGAGGTGGTATTACCATGTCCTCATCATCAGGAAACATAAGTGGTTGTGCGTCAGTGCATTCTATGTCTTTCACCGCTGGGGAAGGGCTAGGTGGATGCCCTTGGGAAACCCTGCCAGCAGAGTCTTCAAACAGCATAAGAGACTGCTGCATAACTTGAGGCTCAGACAGTTTCCCTGATATGCATGGGGGTGATGTGACAGACTAATGGGGTTGGTTTTCAGGCGCCATCTGTGCGCTTTCTGCAGAAGACTGGGTGGGAGATAATGTGAACGTGCTGGATCCACTGTCGGCCACCCAATTGACTAATGCCTGTACCTGCTCAGGCCTTACCATCCTTAGAACGGCATTGGGCCCCACCATATATCGCTGTAAATTCTGGCGGCTACTGGGACCTGAGGTAGTTGGTACACTAGGACGTGTGGATGTGGCAGAACGGCCACGTCCTCTCCCAGCACCAGAGGGTCCACTAACACCACCACGACCATGTCCACGTCTGCGTCCCTTTCTAGATGTTTTCCTCATTGTTATCGTTCACCACAACAACAAAAATATTATTTGGCCCAATGTATTGAATTCAAATTCAGGCCTTTTTTTACAGACACCTAACACTATCTGGCTATCTATTTAGGTACCGTATTACATTAATACAGGCACAGCAGTAACCACCGATTTAGCTGACTATGAATTTGAGGCCTAGTATTTAGGCGCTGGGTGACAGGTATACGTTTTACGGACAGAATTAGACTGGGATATGCACAGTAGCGTGTGTGAAGTTATTGAGAATGACCCTATCAGCACCTTGATTCTGATATACCCTTTTAGGGATGTATTTAAAGTAGGCCTGATACAGCAGAAACCACTAAATTAGGAAATTGCTAAATTGGGAATTGTATTTCAACCCAGAACAAAAAATGTGCTTTGACGGACACTAAATAACTTGCCCAGCCACAACAGTACAGCAGTAACAACAGATTTAGCAGGATATAAATTTGAGGCCTAGTATTTAGGCGCTGGGTAACAGGTATAGGTTTACTGACAGAATTAGACTTGGAAATGCACAGTAGCGTGTGTGTGAAGTTATTCAGAATGACCCTATGTGCACCTTGAATATTATATACCCTTTTAGGGATAAATTTAAAGTAGGCCTGATACAGCAGAAACCACTAAATTAGGAAATTGCTAAATTGGGAATTGTATTTCAACCCAGAACAAAAAATGTGCTTTGACGGACACTAAATAACTTGCCCAGCCACAGCAGTACAGCAGTAACGACAGATTTAGCAGGATATAAATTTGAGGCCTAGTATTTAGGCGCTGGGTGACAGGTATAGGTTTACTGACAGAATTAGACTTGGAAATGCACAGTAGCGTGTGTGTGAAGTTATTCAGAATGACCCTATGTGCACCTTGAATATTATATACCCTTTTAGGGATAAATTTAAAGTAGGCCTGATACAGCAGAAACCACTAAATTAGGAAATTGCTAAATTGGGAATTGTATTTCAACCCAGAACAAAAAATGTGCTTTGACAGACACTAAATAACTTGCCCAGCCACAACAGTACAGCAGTAACGACAGATTTAGCAGGATATAATTTTGAGGCCTAGTATTTAGGCGCTGGGTGACAGGTATAGGTTTACTGACAGAATTAGACTTGGAAATGCACAGTAGCGTGTGTGTGAAGTTATTCAGAATGACCCTATCAGCACCTTGATTCTGATATACCCTTTTAGGGATGTATTTAAAGTAGGCCTGATACAGCAGAAACCACTAAATTAGGAAATTGCTAAATTGGGAATTGTATTTCAACCCAGAACAAAAAATGTGCTTTGACGGACACTAAATAACTTGCCCAGCCACAACAGTACAGCAGTAACGACAAATTTAGCTGGATATAAACTTGAGGCCTAGTATTTAGGCGCTGGGTGACAGGTATACGTTTACTGACAGAATTACACTGGGATATGGCCAAAAAATAACCACACTATTGATGGTTAAATGCACTTGGTGTGACAGCTTGACCAACCACACTACTGAGGGTTAAATGCACTTGGTGACAGGCGCAGCTTGCCCCTGATGTAGTATATGGCCAAAAAATAAACAGACTATTGCTGGTTAAATGCACTTGGTGTGACAGCTTGACCAACCACACTACTAAGGGTTAAATGCACTTGGTGACAGGCGCAGCTTGCCCCTGATGTAGTATATGGCCAAAAAATAAACAGACTATTGCTGGTTAAATGGACTTGGTATGACAGCTTCACCCTGATGTAGGATTTAGCCAAAAAACAACCACACCATTGAGGGTTAAATGCACTTGGTGACAGGCGCAGCTTGCCCCTGATGTAGTATATGGCCAAAAAATAAACAGACTATTGCTGGTTAAATGCACTTGGTGTGACAGCTTCACCCTGATGTAGGCTTTAGCCAAAAAACAACCACACCATTGAGGGTTAAATGCACTTGGTGGCAGCTTGTGCTGGCGCAACACAAGACACAAAATGGCCGCCGATCACCCCAGAAAAAAGTGTCTGAAAAACGCTCTGGGCAGCCTAAAAACAGTGAGCAATTCAATAGCAGCAGTTCAATCATCCACAGCTGCAGATCGATCAATGGATGGAGTCTTTTGGAGGAGTTAATCACTGCCTAATCTCGCCCTAACGTGGCAGCTGCAACCTCTCCCTACGCTAATCAGAGCAGAGTGACGGGCGGCGCTATGTGACTCCAGCTTAAATAGAGGCTGGGTCACATGGTGCTCTGGCCAATCACAGCCATGCCAATAGTAGGCATGGCTGTGACGGCCTCTTGGGGCAAGTAGTATGACGCTTGTTGATTGGCTGCTTTGCAGCCTTTCAAAAAGCGCCAAGAAAGCAACGAACACCGAACCCGAACCCGGACTTTTACGAAAATGTCCGGGTTCGGGTCCGTGTCACGGACACCCCAAAATTCGGTACGAACCCGAACTATACAGTTCGGGTTCGCTCATCCCTAGTGATATGCATTTGTATTAACCCCCCTGTACTGATACCCCTACATAAAATCCAGTGTGACCAATTGCCTTCAGAGGTCATCTAGTTAGTAAATAGAGTTCATCTGTGTGTCATTCATTCTCAGTATAACTATAGCTGTTCTGTGAAGGCATCAGAGGTTTGTTAGAGAACATTAGTGATCAAACAGCATAATGAAAACCAAGGAACACACCAGATATGTCAGGGAAAAAGCTGTGGAAAAGTGTAGAGCAGGGTTAGGTTATAAAAAAATATCCTAAGCTCTGAACATTTCATGCTGCACTGCTCAATCCATCATCTGAAAATGAAAGGAGTGTGGCACAAATGAAAATCTACCAAGACATGGCCATCCACCTTAACTGACAGCCCAAGCAAGGAAAGCACTAACTAGAGAAGCAGCCAAGAGGTCCAAAGTCACTCTGGAGGAGCTTCACAGATCTACAGCTCCAGTGGAAGAATCTGGCCACAGGACAATGTTTAATCGTGTACTCCACAAAGCCGTTTTTGAAAGAAAGCCATGAGAAGTCCCATTTTCAGTTTGCCACAAGCCATGTAAAGGATAGGCAAACATTTTGAAGAAGGTGCTCTGGTCAGATGAGATCAAAGTTGAACTTTTTGGCCTCAATGTAAAATACTATGCATGGCAGAAAACTAACACTGCACATCCCCCTGAACACACCATCTCTATCGTGAAACATGGTGGGGGCAGCATCATGCTGTGGGGGTGCTGTTCTTTAGCACAGAAAGGGAAGCTGGTCAGAGTTGATGGGAAGATGGATGGAGCCAAATACAGGGCAATCCTAGGGAAAAATCTGGTAGAGGCTGGGGAGGAGGTTCATCTTCTAGCACAGTGTTTCCCAACCAGCGTGCCTCCAGCTGTTGCAAAACTACAACTCCCAGCATGCCCGCACAGCCTTTGGCTGTGCGGGCATGCTGGGAGGTGTAGTTTTGCAACAGCTGGAGGCACACTGGTTGGGAAACACTGTTCTAGCAGGACAACTACCCTAAACATACAGCCAGAGCTACAATGGAATGGTTTAGGCTACTTTCACACTGACGTTTTGGTTTCCGTTTGTTAGATCCGTTCAGGGCTCTCACAAGCGGTCCAAATTGGATACGTTTTGCCCTAATGCATTCTGAATGGATAAGGCTCCGTTCAGAATGCATCACTTTTCCTCCGTACCGCCTCCATTCCGCTCTGGAAGCGGACACTGCAAGCAGCATTTTGGTGTCCGCATGACGATGCTGAGGCAAACGGATCCGTACTGACACACAATGTAAGTCAATGGGCACGGATCCGTTTTCACTGATACAATATGGCACAATAGAAAACGGATCTGTCCCCCCATTGACCCATTGACTTTCAATGGTGTTCAAGACGGATCCGTCTTGGCTATGTTAAAGACAGTGGCGTACCGGCAGTATAGGCAGACCACGCCATTGCTATGGGGCCCACGGCACAGGGGGGCCCAGAGCGCACAGAAGGCCCCCCCTCCTCCGTTTGCTCTGCACACTTAGTTAATGAGTTAATATGGGGCACAGCGGCTCTTGTGTGTTCTTCCGAACTGCCTCCCCCCCCTCTGTCAGAGCTACTGGCCAATCATTGACCTGAAGGATCGGGACTCCGGGCTGTGGGCGTGCTGCATTTCACACTGGCCAATCAGCGCAAGACAGCGCAAAGAGGCAGCTGCTGATTGGCCAGTGTATTGCTGGGATGGCATAGGCAGCAGGAGCTGGCGCCGCAAACTACACACAGAGCAGCTACTAAGGGAGCGCATTATCCTTCCTTGCTGCACTCCTGGCTGAAGACTGGTCATCTGCCCTGCCGACAGCAAGTGCAGTGGCACTAGTAAGTGCAGCCCCCAGCCCAGACTAAAGGACCGCGGTCCGCTCCTGACCGGACAGGGAGTGGGGGGGCTCATAGAGGACAGTCAGCTTTCCTTCTACTCTGTCCTCTATGAGCCTCCCCCGAGTCCTCTATGAGCTCCCCAACCCCTAATGTCCCCCCCCCCCCCCAAATGCCCAGTGGGGGGAGGAGTAGGAGGAAAGCACACTGTCCTGAGCATTTTGGGGGCATTAGGGGGTTAGAGGGTCTTGTAGAGGACTTGGAGTGGGGGGGCAGTGGGAAGGCTCATAGAGGACAGTGTACCAGTCATTTGGTGGGCATTAGGGGTTGGATAACCCCTCTAACTCCTTGCTGCTGATACTGAGTGTGCACATAGCCACCAATCATATTCCCCCTACCAACCCACCCCCAAACACATCAGTCACCTTTGGGGGGGGGGATAGGTTGCTATGTGCACACTCAGCATCAGCAGCAAGGAGTTAAAGGGTTTTGGGCAGTGGCATACTGCAACTGTTTGGGGTAAGAGAAGTGATGACAAAATGGCGCTGGTAGCAAAAGGGGTTAAGATGTGGGGGATGGCCTACGTCTGGCTTTAGCACAGTGGACACAGGCAGGAGGAGCAATGTGTATGTGGGCTCCTACCCTGCACTCGTTCAGCTGTGCTTGCATACATATCGCACCCTGTGTCCACTGTCCTGTGCCCACTCTGCTAAAGCCTGACATAGCCTATCTATGCCTGGCTTTACCAAAGCAGACAAGCAGGAGCAGTGATGTGATCATATTTATTGTATGTATGTATGTATGTATGTATGTCCCTGTGTCTGTGTTTGTGTCACCATCACCATGCCCACAGTGTTCCTATGTCTTGACGCAGCTGCATCAGGACGTTCTGTGTGGGAGAAGGTAAAGAAGAAGGAAGAGGAGGCAGAGACGCCAGCATGGAGTCCCTGGGAGAAGCACAGGGAGGCACATAAAGGACACAGGTAACACTACCACCTGGTCTACACTAGTGTTATCTGTGGTTTTACATAGGACTGCAGGTAACACTACCACATTATCAGCACTAGTGCTATCTGTAGTTTTACATAGGACTGCAGGTAACACTACAACATTTTTGGTAATCAGAGAGCCATCACTGTGTTATCTGTATTCAGAGAGCTATCACTGTGTTATTTGTGGTGTTACATAGGACTACAGGTGACATCTACTACATTATCTGTACTCAGAGAGTTATCACTTTGTTATTTGTAATGTTACATAGGACTGCAGATAAAACTTTTATGGAATATCCACAGGAGTCCCATAGATTCAGATACCACAGGGCTTTGTTCCTACGGCATTCCCTTTGCCGCAAAACTGACCTGTGCTCTTCATTCTCTGGGTCAGTACGAATATACACGAACGTATGTATACATTTCTTTATTGGCAAATGGGGGGTGGCAGGGGAGGACCCAGAACAGAAGGTGGGATGGGCCAGGGATGGGTGGTGGGCGGTGTTGGGGTGCCCAATTCAGATTCTTGCTATGGGGCCCAGTGATTTCTATGTACACCCCTGGTTAAAGATAATACAAACGGATCCATTCTGAATAGATGCATGCGGTTGTATTATCGGTGCAGATACGTCTGTGCAGATCCATGACGGATCCGCACCAAGCGCGAGTGTGAAAGTAGCCTTAGATCAAAGTATATTCATGTGTTATAATGGCCCAGTCAAAGTCTAGACCTAAATCCCATTGAGAATCTGTGGCAAGACTTGAAAATTACTTTTCACAGATGCTCTCCATCCAATCTGACTGATCTTCAGCTATTTAGCGAAACAGAATGGGCAAAAATGTCATCCTCTAGATAAGCTGTAATTGTAGTGAAAGGCAGGCCTACACTTTCCAGAATTTTATTTATGAAAAAATTTGAAAGCCATGTATCATTTTCTTTTCACTTCACTCATACTTGCTACTTTGTGTTGGTCTATCACATAAATCCCAATAAAATGCATTTAAATTTGTGGGTGCAATGTGAAAAAATTTGGAAGTTCAAATTCACTGTAGTTTTACGCATATGGCCTTTCCATTATAGTGGAATAAATAATTAAATGTTGCGATCTAATACCATCTAAGGACCAAATATTTTATCATGTTCTGATAAGTAAAACCATAGAATGCAAAAAGGGAGTACTTTGTTTTAGTCATCGCTGTACATATTTATAGTGTAGCATATTATACAACGCAATACAATATTAATAGTGCATTTCTCATTGCTTCCAGAGTTGGTCATTTACAATGCTCATAGCATTCTGACAAAGGTATGTGACTTCCCCCAGAGTGGTGATATGCTGTGGTAGACTACTTGTAACATGTCCAGCGCCTGTGCACACCAGGAGTTTTACCCTAGTAGTACAATACCTTTTGTGGTACCCTAGCTGGCCTTACCAGCAGGATAAGACCAACAAAACACATATACAACCTATCAAACTACATTGCATACCATACATCATTGCAAGTACATGACACTTATGCAGCACAGCATATAAATAGCAAACACTTCAAATGTGTAGTAACTGTCACATAACAGTCCAACAGTTCAGCTAGGTGGTGTTGCCACTGCAACAGGGTCAAAGTGTAGCTCATAGGAACAATGTTACGAATGATATCTGTTTTCTTGTAAGAGGGGATGCACTTTGTTTCAACTCTGTTAAACTGTTCCGGACACATGAAGTACGGTCATGGCATGTTGTCCCTGTACTTAAGGACACATGGCGTACCGGTACGTCATGTATAGTTCCGATCACCGCCGCCCAGCGGGCGGTGATCAGAACCCGGTGCCTGCTCAAATCATTGAGCAGGCCCCTTGGCTCAATGCGCCGGGGAGTCCTGTGACCCCCCCATGTCGGCGATCGCAGCAAACCGCAGGTCAATTTAGACCTGCGGTTTGCTGCTTTTCTGGGTTATTCGGGTCTCTGAGGACCCAATAACCCCGAACAGGATGGTGATTGGTGGTGTGATAATACACCACTAGAGATGTCCCGTACTATTTGCCGGCGAACAGTTGCCGGCGAATATCGCATGTTCGCGTTTGCCGCGGCGGGCGAACATATGCGATGTTTGGTCCGCCTCCTATACGTCATCATTGAGCAAACTTTGACCCTGTACCTCACAGTCAGCAGACACATTCCAGCCAATCAGCAGCATACCCTGCCTCCCAGACCCTCCCACCTCCTATCAAAAAGCAAGGACAGCATCCATCTTAGATTAATTCTGAAGCTGCAGTGTCACAAAGTTGTAATCGCAATGCGATTAATACAGGTTATATTTATCGCATTGCGATTACAACTTAGAGCTGGGTTCCTAATGGTTATATTGATAGAATATAACGAAGATTGAGAATATACTGCTATATTCGTTGTCCATTCTAGCAATACAACTATTAGGAGCTCAGATCTAAGTTGTAATCGCAATGCGAATAATGCAGGTTATATTAATCGCATTGCGAATTCAACTTAGAGCTGGGTTCCTAATGGTTGTATTGCTAAAATTGACGAATATAACAAATATAGCACTATATTCTCAATCTTCGTTATATTCTAGCAATACAACCATTAGAAACCCAGCAGCTCTAAGTTGAATTCGCAATGCGATTAATATAACCTGCATTAATCACATTGCGATTACAACTTAGATCTGAGCTCCTAATGGTTGTATTGCTAGAATGGACAACGAATATAGCACTATATTCTCCATCTTCGTTATATTTTAGCAATACAACCATTAGGAACCCAGCAGCTCTAAGTTGAATTCGCACTGCGATAAATATAACCTGCATTAATCGCATTGCGATTACAACTTTCTCAAATCCGACAGTACATTCTAGCATGGAGTCGTTCCCATGGTGATGGGGACGCTCCATGAGCACGGAAGTCGGCAGAAGCTCTAAGTTGAAATCTCAATGCGATTTATAGAACTTGAATTAATGGCAGTGCGATTTCAACTTAGAACTTCTGCCGACTTCTGTGCTCATGGAGCGTCGCCATGACCATGGGAACAGCTCCATGCTAGAATGTACTGTCGGATTTCAGAAAGTTGTAATCGCAATGTGATTAATGCAGGTTATATTAATCGCATTGCGAATTCAACTTAGAGCTGCTGGGTTCCTAATGGTTGTATTGCTAGATCCCCCTCCGGCATGCTACAGTCCAGGTGTTAGTCCCCTTGAAACAACTTTTCCATCACTATTGTGGCCACAAAGAGTCCCTGTGGGTTTTCAAATTCGCCTTCCTATTGAAGTCTATTGCGGTTCGCCCGGTTCGCACGTTCACAAACATTTGCGGAAATTCGTGTTCGCTGTCCGCGAACGAAAATTTTTATGTTCGCGACATCTCTATACACCACCAATCACCATCCTGCGATCCTGAGAGGTGATGGTGACATCACCTCTCAGGATCGCTCTCATTGGTCGGCTGGGCGGGCGAGTCATTCAAATTACTGCAGTGCTCCTCTTTTCCTCCTTTTGTGTCCGGGAGCCCGAGGAAAGAGGAGCGCTGCACGTGGATCGCCAGCTGCACGGATCTCCAGCCAGCACCCCAGCACCCCCATCTGTGCCCCAACACCCCCAGCACCACCCAGGTATTTAGGGAAAGGTAAGCTTAGGTTAGGCAGGGATATTCAGGGAAAGTTAGTGAGAAAAAAAAAAAATGGTTGCATCACACTAAATCGGGTGTCTGGGGTCCACAGCACAGCTGTGTGAACCTAGACCCCCCCAGGGGTGCTGCAGCTTGCAGCGCACACCCCACCGCTGATCAACTTCGGATGGTTTTGATCATCGATTTGGAATTTTATTTTATTTTTTTTCAAATTTTTTGCGGTTTTTTAGTTAGTCTTTTTTTTTTGTCTGTTAGGTTTAGGGTGAGTTCGCGAACACCTGTGCCCCCACACACACGCACACCAAATAAAGTTTATCATGCACGCACACACAAACGTAGGCACGCCTTTAGCCCGCCGGAAGTTCTTGGCCGAGGAGACATACGCCCAGCTTGCCTCCGAGTCCGAGAGTCCCAGTGAGGACGAGGATCTAGCGATGATGATGAGCCCCCAAGGCGACGGAGACGCCGTCAGGCGGAGCAAGGGGACCGCCCGCATTCTAGGGACCCTGTGGCCCACCCTAGTACGAGCAGCTCTGGTGCTCGTACTAGTTTTCCAGCCCACCAGTTAAATCCACCGAAGCCCCCTGCCGGTGAACTTGTCTGGTATACCCCAGAGCGTTTTGAGCCCATGATTCCTGATTTTGTAGGCCAACCAGGTATCCAGATTTCCACAGTGGGCTTCACTGTATACAACTTTTTTAGTCTTTTTTTCAGTGACCACTTTGTAAATCTAATGGTGGAGCAAACAAACCTGTACGACCAACAGTTTGTTGCTCAACACCCAGGCTCCTTTTTGGCTAGGCCCGGTGGCTGGACTCCGGTCAGTGCAGCCAAGATGAGGACGTTTTGGGGCCTCATGCTGCACATGGGCCTAGTCAAGAAACCTAGCGTAAGGCATTACTGGAGTGGGAACGTCCTCTGCCAGAACCCACTTTACAGTACGGCAATGACACAGTCCCAGTTTGAGGCCATCCGAAAATGCCTGCATTATTCAGATAATGCAGCATGTCCCCCCCAAATTTATTCTGCCTATGACCGCCTGTACAAAATCAGGCCGGTCATCGATCACTTTGGGGCCAAATTTGTACAGGCCTATGTACCTGGAAGGGAGGTCGCGGTTGATGAGTGTCACGGATGAAGTTAGCAGATAGTTGGAACATATAAATAGACGAGCGAATGGCTTGATCCCAAACTAATGGAGCTTAAAGGTGAGCCCTATAAAACCCTAAAAGCTCTCCCTGACTGCTATGCACATGCAAGGGTCTGTATGGTAGACAATTGCATGCCTGCATACCTAATACTGTGTGGCGCCTGAAAACCTTAAATAGTGAGGGGACAGGACCACCGACTCCCTGCACTTAATATAGACAGAGTCAGGGTCACCTAGAATCAAGCCAGCAAGGAAACACAATAAAGTAAAAGACCGCAAAGTGAGGCAGTATGGGAGGGATTATAAAGGAAGATGATTGGTCGAAATAAGTGACACCTGGAAGAAGGAAAGAAGATGAGAAAGTAAAACCAAAAAATAGAACATCATACAAGAGGTAGAGAAGAACGTGTGCCAGATCTTCTCACAGAACTGGCGGTGACAATGAGTCTCTCATTGCTTTCAAGGGGAGACTCCTTTTCCGCCAGTATGTTCCCTCTAAGCGGGCGAGGTATGGCGTGAATCTGTACAAGCTTTGTGAGAGTACCTCAGGGTACACTTACAAGTTTTGTGTGTACGAGGGGCGATATTCCCATATTCAACCCCCAGACTGTCCCCCCTCTCTGGGTGTTAGCGGGAAACTTGTGGAGGACCTTATGCACCCACTGCTAGATAAGGGTTACCACCTGTACATGGATAACTTTTATACTAGTATCCCCTTGTTCCAGTCCCTCGCCGCCAAAACCACGTCCGCTTGTTGGACTGTGCTGAAAAATCAGCGCGGCCTCCCTACCCATCCCCTCTAGGTACCTATCCCCAGGGGTGAGACCCGTGCCCTTACCACTTTAAACCTGTTGCTGGTCAGCTATAAGGACAAGAGGGATGTCCTTGTACTGTCCACAGTTCATGGTAGCGGCATCATTCCTGTCCCTGTGCGAGGTACCGCGGCAACGGTCCTATAGCCCGATTGTATCGTCGACTACAATCGGTATATGGGAGGAGTTGATCTATCTGATCAAGTCCTCAAGCCATATAACGCCATGCGCAAAACCCGGGCATGGTACAAAACAGTTGCGGTCTACTTGGTGCAGGTTGCCTTGTACAACTCCTTTGTGCTGTCCCGGAGTGCTGGCAACACAGGGACATTCCTTCAGTTCTATGAGGCAGTCCTCAAGGACCTGATCTTTTCTGACTGGGAAAGAGCAGGCCAGAGTACCTTGAGGCCCGGATCGTACCTGGCCAACACTTTCCAGGTGTGGTCCCCCATACTGAAAAGAAGGGACGGACCCCAAAAAGGTGCAGAGTGTGTCACAGTAGGGGGATATGGAAAGACACCACTACTCAGTGTGACACGTGCCCCGATCATCCGGGCCTCTGCATTATTGGTTGCTTCAGAGAGTACCACACTTCCATGGAGTACTAAATTTATATTCCAATTTAGTCACTGACAATCGGATAAAAAACCGGTTCTCAGAATTGAGACACTAAAACAAAAACAAAAATTCAAAAATATTATTTAGTAAAACTAAAATAAAATAAAAATGTAGACATATTAGGTATCGCCTTGTCCGTAACAGCAAGCGATCAAAAAGTCATATGCCCCCCAAAATAGTGCCAATAAAACAATCCTCTCATCCCGCAAAAAAAATTTCTCTACCTAAGACAATCGGCTAAAAAATAAAAATAAAAATACTCTTAGACTATGGATATACTAAAATGTTTTTTTTTGTTCATAAAAAGATAATATAGTGTAAAACATAAAAAAGTAGACATATTAGGTATCGCCGCGTCTGTAAGAATCTGCTCTACAAAAATACCCCTCCGACCCCTCAGATGAACACGGTCAATTTTTTTTTGTCACCTTACATCACAAAAATTGGAATAGCAAGCGATCAAAAAGTCATATGCCCCCCAAAATAGTGCCAATAAACTGTCCTCTGATCCCGCAAAAAATTAGCCCCTACCTAAGATAATCAGCTAAAAAAAATAAAATAAAAAATACTCTTAGACTATGGAGATACTAAAATGTTTTTTTTTTGTTCATAAAAAGATAATATAGTGAAAAACATAAATAAATAAAAAAAGTAGACATATTAGGTATCCGTAAGAATCTGCTCTATAAAAATAATCCTAACCCCTCAGATGAACACGGTAAAATAAAAAATAAAAACGGTGCAAAAATTTATATTTTTTGTCACCTTACATCACAAAAATTGTAATGGCAAGCGATCAAAAAGTCACTTTTATGGAGTTTCTACTCTAGGAGTGCCTCAGGGGGGCTTCAACTGGGACATGGTGTAAATAAACCAATCCAGCAAAATCTGCCTTCCAAAAACCATACTGCGCACCTTTCCCTCTACGCCCTACTGTGTGCCCGTACAGTAGTTGACGGCCACATATGGGGTGTTTCTGCAAACTACAGAATCGGGGCAATAAATATAGCATTTTGTTTGGCTGTTAACCCTTGATTTCTTTCTGGAAAAAATGTATTAAAATGGAAAATTTGCCCAAAAATCTAAATTCAGAAATTTTATCTGCATTTTCCATTAACTCTTGTGGAACACCTAAAGGGTTAACGACGTTTGTAAAATCAGTTTTGAATACCTTGAGGGGGTATTTTCTAGAATGGGGTGGTTTCTACTATGTAAGCCTCACAAAGTGACTTCAGACCTGAACTGGTCCCTAAAAATTGAGTTTTTGAACATTTCTGAAAAATTTCAAGATTTACTTCTAAACTTCTAAGCCTTGTAACGTCCCCAAAAACTAAAATGCCATTCCCAAAATTATCCAAACATGAAGTAGACATATGGGGAATGTAAAGTAATAACTATTTTTGGAGATATTACTATGTATTATAGAAGTAGAGAAATTGAAACTTGGAAATTTGCAATTTTTGGTAAATTTTGTATATTTTTATAAATAAAAATGAATTATTTTTTTTTACTTCATTTTACCAGTGTCATGAAGTACAATATGTGACGAAAAAACTATCTCAGAATGGCCTGGATAAGTCAAAGGGTTTTAAAGTTATCACCACTTAAAGTGACATTGGTCAGATTTGCAAAAAATGGCCTGGTCCTTAAGATGAAATATGGCTGTGTCCTTAAGGAGTTAAGGCCCTTTTACATGGACCGAATATCGGGCAAATTATCAGGTATGAGAACTTATGAAAAAACTTATACCCAATAATCTGACTGTGTGAAAGGTCCCGGTGACCACCCGATGAACGAGCAAACGCTCGTAATTGTGTCACCTGACAGCATAGAAAATTATCTTTGCTGTGCAGCAGATCGTTTATTTAAAACAACAGTTTGTCCTTATTGAAATAAATGTGAATGATCTGTTGATAGGTGATAAAACAAAAGGCAGCATAAACGTCCACATAGAAGGCTCTTTTTATGCTTTATGCTACAGTTGTGCAATAACACTGTGCTGATTCAGTCACAGCATATTATTAAGCAGCAGGAGCCACCTTGATTATCTTATTAGCTATGTTGTTAAACGGCTCTAAATATGTCCTTAATATACGTTGTATGTCTTCAGTATGAAATTATATGTTTTTTACGACTTGTCTACATTGACTTTTAACCCCTTCCTGCCATGATGATTTTAATTTTTTGTGTTTTTATTTTTCACTCCCTGCCTTCCCAGAGCTCTAAAATGTTTATTTTTTTCATTCTCGTTAGGGCTTGTTTTTTGTAGGATAATTTGCACTTTCTAAAAGGCATTATTTTATTTTACATACAATATAGTGGGAAGCTGGAAAAAAAAATCCAAATTGGGTTACACTTTATGGGTTTTGTTTTTTATGGCATTGCCTATGCAGAACAACTGACCTGTTATACTAATTATTTCAGTCATTATGATTACAGGGATACCACATTTATATCATTTTTCCTGTGTTTTTATATACATTGAAAAAAATTAAACATTGGAAAACTTTGAATCACCATATTCTGACCCCTATAACTTTGTTATATTCATATCTACAGAGCTGTGTGAGGGCTTATTTTTTAGTGAGATGATCTGTAGTTTTCACTGATGAAGTTTGGAGTGTGTATGCCTTTTTGATCACTTTTAATTCAATTTTTAGTGTCGGTACAGAGATGAAAAAAAGCAAACCGGCCATTTTGTCTGTCCCCCCCGCCCGTTTCAGCATTCACCATACAGGATAAATACATTTATATTTTCATACTAAAGGGCATTTTGGGACATTTCAGTGCAAATTATGTTTATTTTTAATTGTTTATTTTTATTATATATTATTTTTAAAAACTTTTTCAAACACTTAAATTAAGTCCCCTTATGGGACTTGAACATGCAACAGTTAGATTACTTGTCCTATAGACTGCAATTGAATTACCATTGCAGACTATGGGACATTAAATACTTTCTTATTGAGCCCTGCCACAGGAAGGGCTCCATAGGAACTATCACTGTGATAGCCTCAGATCCTTCAGAGCAACTGAAGCTACTACATGAATGAACAACTCTTACAATTGCCATGTGGGGGGGGGGGGGGGGGGCCATACAGGCCCCACAAGCTCAGCACTCCAGGGAAAAAGCTTCTCAGACATCATGGTCACAACTCAGCACAGCATCTGATTTCCAATCAGACGTTAGTCACAGGTGTCTGCTGTTTAAAACAAAATGCTGTTTACCATTCAAGATTTTCAGATGCAGAAATACTAATGATCTTTATTTTTATTTTATTTTTTGTAAATGGGGAAAAGGTGTGATTTAAATGTATATTTAATTTTTTTATATTTATTAAAAAAACTACCATAGTGTCACGGTGGACAGGATACAAGATACACAGAATACCACCAAACAAGTGTCTAGGCAAGAAGCTTGGGATAAAGGTCACCTTCTGACAAATCCCTACCAGCTCTCCCTAGACTTCTATGCCCACGTTCAGACCCTAAATGTGGGAATAACGTGTCCCCGTGCCTAGGCTGAAGATTCCCTAAAATCCCTAAGATGGTGAAAGGGGGAAAGAGGCAGCCTGCTCCCTCAGGACCTGGAGGGGGCAGGCGTCTTTCTAACAGCCTAGACAGACAACCACAAGAAAACAAAACCAACTTACCTTGTTTCTGAGCAGGAACAGCAAATCCTTCCTTCCTTTCTCTGAGCAAGACAGAAGCTATAACCCGCACAGGACACTGGGAGTGGGCGTAATTTAAACTCAAACCAATGAACCCACCCAGTGCACCTGAAGGGAGGCGGATACAGCTCAACTCCAATTAAAAAACAAAAGGCTACACACGTGCTGCTAACCTGGCAGACCTCCGCACATAACCTGATCTGGGCATGACACATAGACTGCAATCATTTACCATTGCAGACTGTGGGAGAATCAGTGTGTCTCTATCAAGAGCTGCCATACAACGTTGCTGCTGTATGGCAGACCTTGGAGCCTGCCACAAGGTGTCTGCTGTGTAAAACAACAGGCATCCGGAGGCTATGGTACCCTATAAGCTGCTGAAGAGGTGCCACCTTTAAAGATCTGACATCCACCATACTGTACATGTTCTAGGGAATGGGACTGACTTTCTCCGAGGCCATGTGACCGATGGTCATGGCGACAATGACCTAGGGTAAGCAGCAAGAAGGCCGTGAGGCACTTATGGAAGCACCAGGCCTTCTTAAACAGCTGATCGATGAGAGAGGCAGTTCTTTTAGTGTTAGGCACTCATCTTCAGAAGCCACCTTGACTTTGGTAGATGGTCCCGACACACATTTGATACAAAATGTGGGAGAAGAGCTTCCGTTTTTCATGTATGATAGGTATAGTAACATTGTAATCCAGAAAAATCTGTACTCCCTAGTTCCAATGTTTGCTTGTGTAACAGTGTGCTACCATATTTTTTTTGCTGTTTGTTTGTTAGCTTTATCGATATGCACCTGTGACTTTGAAAGTGCCTGTCCAAATTTTCTTGATAGAGAGATAATGTGGGAATTTGCTCTGGTAGACAGGTTAGCAGACGCAGTATAGAGGCAAGCACAAAGTCTTTAACTTAAACAGTTCAGTGTTTATTCACACAGAAGGCAAAACAAAATGACAGTTCCCAGTCTTGGTGTTCGTCCACACCATGGAAAGTCCACAGAACAAAAAACATTTGCCTTGTTAGCAGTTTTTTTATCAGCGGTCCCCAGCAGGCTTTAGGGGCCTGTTTTCCAGCATGCGGCTCTCAGCCCTTTAGCATGGCACACATCTTCAGATCCCAAAACACAGAGACTCCACAGCTTCACTGTGAGATGGAGGATAATCCACCCCACCTGACAGTGCTGACTGCTTTATATAAGCCTCCCAAGACCCGGCCTGGAACATGGGGAGTAGCCACCCACCAAGCACTTTGGCTACTCCCAGTAAGAGCCATCCCGGATCAGCTTTACAGCCATACTAACCAGCTTAAGTGTCATACTGCAATAATGACATTTTAGGAACAAATCTTCTCTTACCTCACCGAGGCCAGGAACCTCGGTGAAACATACCACCAATCAATGACGACCCCTTGTCCCTTCCTACAATAGATAAAATTTCTTAAAATTTGTTTTGTGCACGATTAGCATTAATCGTCTGTCAAATTTTATTCAGGTTTGAATAAATTCTACCCAAATAGAAAGTGCTTTTTTTTTTATATAAATATATCTTTATTGTTTTGTTTTTTTTTCCAAATATAAACAAAATAAAACAGATAGCTAATCACCAAAAAATACACACATATATCAAATCGTTTAAGACAGTGTATCACTTCCATACCAGAGAGCATGCATATATAGAAACACATCTATATTAGAATAACTCAATTTTTGCGTCAAGTCTCTGGCATGAATGTCAAAACCCAGAAAAACCATCCCCCCCCCAGATAGAAAGTGCTTTAATTGCCTTGATGTATGACACTGTGAGGTCTCTTAGGACTGTATCCAACCCCTTTCAAGTTCTTTAATGCCAAGACAGCATTAGAAATGTGTCAAGTGACAGCAACATATAGTATATTTTTATGGGTAAACAGATGGGAGTTGGTGGTAACAAACAGCCTGTTTAACCCCTTATGGACTTAGGACGTACCGGTACGCTATGTTTGCCGAGTCCTCAAGGACCCAGGACGTACCGGTACGTCCTAACTTTAAAAGTACATTGCGGCACGGCGGGAGTTAATCGGAGCAGGACGTCCGCTGAAATCATTTAGCGGGCATCCGGTCACAACGCCGGAGGAGGGTCATGTGACCCCCCGCCCCGCATCGGCGATCGCCGCAAACCGCAGGTCAATTCAGAACTGCGGTTTGCAGGTTTTACCTGGTGGTGCGGCGGCGGCGGTGGTGCCATCGGGTCCCCATGGGGCTGTAGGTGGTGCCATCGGCCCATACCAGCGCTGGGCGGCAAACTGCAAGGTAGACGGAGCCTCTAGGTGCTGGAAAAACACCTGCATAGCACCTAGAGGCTCATTTGCATAAAGATATAAGTGCTTTTTTTGAGGTATGGGCCGAACGGATTAAGGTAATAATTAGCTTGTAAGCTACATCAGACACTAGCGGATCGCTAGTGTCTGATCACCAAATATGTGATATGCAAGTGGTAGAAACCCTTTAAAAAAGCTGTTATTGTGTAAAACTTACATAAATAAATAAAAAAAGTATACATATTAGGTATTGCCGCGTCTGTATCAACCGGCTCTATAAAAATAGCACATGTCCTAACCCCTGAGATGAACATTGTTAAAAATAAAAAATAAAAACTGTGCTAAATAAAGCATTTTTTGTCACCTTACATAACAAAAAGTGTAATAGCAAGTGATCAAAAAGTCATATGCACCTCAAAATAGTGCCAATCAAACCATCATCTCATCTCGCAAAAATCATACCCTACCCAAGGTAATCGCCCAAAAACTTAAAAAACTATGGCTCTTAGAATATGGAGACACTAAAACATGATTTTTTTTTTTTATGATATTATTGTGTAAAACTTAAATAAATAAAAAGAAATACATATTCGGTATCGCCGCGTCCGTATCGACCGGCTCTATAAAAATATCACATGACCTAAGCCCTCAGATGAACACCGTAAAAATAACTGTGCTAAATAAACAATTTTTTGTAACCTTACATCACAAAAAGTGTAATAGCAAGCAATCAAAAAGTCACACGCACCCCAAAATAGTATACATATTATGTATCATATTCGTATACATATTAGGTATTAGTTAGATTTTTTCATAATATTTTTTTTCAAAATATAGTCCAAAAATTATGCCTTTTTTCTCAGATACCTTCTTCTCTTTTATAGATGTTACCCATGCTCTCAACACTCTCTGCTCTCTCTTGCGTGCATGGGGAGTGCTTCGCTGACCTGCTTCCCAACTCGGTTCCTCCAGCGGCTTGGACCAACCAGTCTTCTCCTCTTTCTTCTCAGTGGGCCCAGCCACTGGAGAGCCTTCCTGGCTATTTACACAAACTGTAGCATGCTTCTTGCTGCCAATGACTGAATACCTATAGAGGCACGTGTGCTTACTCCAGCTTTTAAAGGAACTGCACGCATGCAGCCATCTTTATCAGCCAATGGCTGCTCACCCGGGGGTATTCAGGGCACTATTTGCTATGGGAGGATGTCTGAGCAATATTCTTCAGTTCACTAGTTCCTGCAAAGGTTAGCTGTTAACATTCATTTGCCCATGTATTGACTCCTGCCTGTTTCCTGGATTTTGACTCTTTGCTGCCTATTTTAACTTCTGCCTGATCTCCGTACTGACCCTAAACTACCTGCCCTGACATTGGACTATTTACCAGATTGCACATACTCTCCCTGCCCTGACTTCAGTTTTGCTTGATCTCTTGGTGTTCCATACTAATGTCTCTTGTTCCCCGCGAATTAGTAGTCACTTGAACAGAGAGTGTCCTGTTGGTTCTCCTGCAGAGAAGTCTAGATCCACATGTAGAGTTTAAAGGGTGAATACCAGGGGCCCACTTAGGCTACTTTTACACTAGCGTTCGATCGGATCCGTTCTGAACGGATCCGATCATATTAATGCAGACGGAGGCTCCGTTCAATACGGATCCGTCTGCATTAATAACTTAGAAAAATTTGTGTGAAAGTGTGAAAGTAGCCTGAGCGGATCCGTTCAGACTTTACATTGAAAGTCAATGGGGGACGGATTCGCTTGAAGATTGAGCCATATGGTGTCATCTTCAAGCGGATCCTTCCCCATTGACTTCAATGTAAAGTCTGAACGGATCCGCTCGCCTCCGCACGGCCAGGCGGACACCCGAACGCTGCAAGCAGCGTTCAGCTGTCCGCCTGGCCGTGCGGAGGCGAGCGGAGCGGAGGCTGAACGCCGCCAGACTGATGCAGTCTGAGCGGATCCGCATCCATTCAGACTGCATCAGGGCTGGACGGAAGCGTTCGGCTCCGCTTGTGAGCCCCTTCAAACGGAGCTCACGAGCGGACAGCCGAACGCTAGTGTGAAACTAGCCTTAGATAACTCCCTTGGAAATAACCCAAATCCAAATCTGTGCAAGTGATACAGTGGGTCCACACCCGCTACATAACTTTTTCTGTCTTTTGACCTGCAAAATGGTGGCTGCTATTTTGAGTGATTTGTCCAAAACTAATTGCAAAAGTTTGGGATTTGCAAGAATCCAAATTTTAGGGATACTTGTAACAAAATGTATTCAGTTACAATAAATTAACTAATATGTAATAGAAAGATACTTGATGTCGCAGCCCTATAAATAGTCTCAGCCATCTTGGATTCAGCCATTTTCCAGTGTAGTTTGTGCAAGGAGAGATGTCAGCAGGTGCTAGGGACAGTGGTAGAAAAGATTTTAAAACTTATTTTGCTGTATAGAAGTTCAGGAAAAGGATAGGGAGGAATCATTCCACAGTATTGAAGCAGAACAGGGTTCAGTAGGGGAGTTTACAGCCTAGGTAATAGGAACAATCCTATTACACCTTGCTGCACTTTCTGCGGACCCAAATTGCCATTATACTACTCTGTAATTCCAGCAAACCTTTCTTGTGTTTGGGGTGCAAGCAGTGGCGTAGGGATAGCCATAGCAACCATAGCAGTGGCTATGGGGCCCTACGCCACTGGGGGCCCGTCCCGAACTGCATTCATTTATTTATTATTATTTTTTACACAGCCAGGCAGCCAGGTGGGCGGGGCTTGGGCGGTCCGCGGCTGTAGTGGGCGGGGCTTGGGTGGTCCGCGGCTCGGGCCTGGCTGGGGGGAAGCCAAGGAAGGAGTAGTCAGGTCAGGACTGGAGTAGGCGGGCCCGAGGCACACTGCTGCACGAGCAGAAGATGAGGTAGGCCAGTGAAGGGGGGATCTGTGGAGGACACTGGGGGGGGATCTGTGGAGGACACTGAAGGGGGGGATCTGTGGAGGACACTGAAGGGGGGGATCTGTGGAGGACACTGAAGGGATCTGTGGAGGACACTGAAGGGGGGATCTGTGGAGGACACTGAAGGGGGGATCTGTGGAGGACACTGAAGGGGGGATCTGTGGAGGACACTGAAGGGGGGGGATCTGTGGAGGACACTGAAGGGGGATCTGTGGAGGACACTGAAGAGGGGATCTGTGGACGACACTAAAGGGGGGATCTGTGGACGACACTAAAGGGGGGATCTGTGGACGACACTAAAGGGGGGATCTGTGGACGACACTAAGGGGGGGATCTGTGGACGACACTAAAGGGGGGATCTGTGGACGACACTAAAGGGGGGATCTGTGGACGACACTAATGGGGGATCTGTGGACGACACTAAAGGGGGGATCTGTGGACGACACTAAAGGGGGATCTGTGGACGACACTAAAGGGGGGATCTGTGGACGACACTAAAGGGGGGATCTGTGGACGACACTAAAGGGGGGATCTGTGGACGACATTAAAGGGGGGATCTGTGGACAACACTAAAGGGGGGATCTGTGGACGACACTAAAGGGGGGATCTGTGGACGACACTAAAGGGGGGATCTGTGGACGACACTAAAGGGGGGATCTGTGGAGAACACTAATGGGGGGATCTGTGGACGACACTGAAGGGGGGGGAATCTGTGGACGACACTTAAGGGGGGATCTGTGGACGACACTTGGGGGGGATGTTGGGGTGGAGGTCCTGGAGGGGTGTTTGGGTGGGAGCTCTGGAAGGGGTGGGAGGTCCAATAGGTATGTGGGGGTGGGAGATCCGGGAGGGGGGCCCATAATTTTTTTTGCTATGGGGCCCAGTCATTTCTAGCTACGCCCCTGGGTGCAAGTGCTGTTTGATACAGCCATTAACAGGGTTTATTAAAAGGAAATATTTCTACGTCTTATTTGCCCTTGTGCGATGCAGTTATATGTTCTAAAGCATTTTTTGTCTTGTATTAGTTGGGGAAAAAAGGACTTATTAGCCATTGTGTGGTGAAATGAGAAAAATACACCCCTTTTTGGCGTGTATTAGTGGCAAAAAAATATATATTATTTGCCGATCAGCGGTGCAGTTATATGTTCTAAAGCCCTTTTAGATGTGTATTTGTGGCAAAAAAATATACATTATTTGCCATTCAGCGGTGCAATTATATGTTCTAAATCCCTTTTTGGCATCTATTAGTGGCAAAAAATATATATTATTTGCCATTCAGCAGTGCAGTTATATGTTCTAAAGCCTTTTGTGTCATGTATCAGTGAAAGAAATAGGGGCCTATTTGCCATTCCGCGGTGCAGTCATATAAAGCCCTTTTTGGCGTGTATTAGTGGCAAAAAAATACATATTATTTGCCGTTCAGTGGTGTAGTTACATGTTCTAAAGCCTTTTGTGGCATGGAAAAGTTGAAAAAAATAAAGGCCCATTTGCCGTTCAGTAGTGCAGTTATATGTTCTAAAGTACACAAAAAAGGATTTGCAGTGAGAAAATTACAGCCCTTTTTGGCGTGTATTAGTGGCAAAAGTTATATGTTCTAAAGCCCTTATTGTCATGCAATAGTTGCAAAATAAAAATATATTTGCCATTCAGCAGTGCAGTTATATGTTCTAAAAGCCTTTTGTGGCATGTATAAGTGGAAAAATAAAAATATATTTGCTGTTCAGCCGTCCAGTTAAATGTTCTAAAGCAGTGAGAGGTCTGAGCTGCCGGGGTCATCTAGCGGTCATGTCATGTCTTGACCAGCAACCCAGCAGTTCTTGAATTATTTACTCATCCACATCCACTTCGTCGCAAATGACATCAGACACCCCCAGCCAAGAGTCGGTGGGTTCATCAGACACCTGTGCCCTCAGCTGTCCTCAACCTGCCTCTGTCCTTTTATGTTCCCTCAGCCAGAGAAGTATTATATGCTGTGGGTTCAGCTCCACTATACAGCGAACTAGAGGACAGTCAGCAGCTACTGGCCAGCCAAGATGTGGAAGAGACATCGACGCTTCCTCCGGTAGGTGGACAAGTAGTAATCAGGAGATTGGCGTGGGAGCTGGTGTTGCGAGCGATCAGGCACCTGACCCAGAGACCGTTGAGGAGGACATCAGTGACATGCAGACAGTACTCAATGATGTAGCTGATCGCACCAGGTGAAGAAGGGCCTTCATCATCATTATCGGGAGACGAGGGTGGCAGATTGCCTGTGAGGCAGTGGTGTAGCCAGCAAGTTGCTAGCGTGGCCGGGAGTCAGCAGGGTGGCAGCAGTGGAAAGTCGAGAGCCAAATGTCCCTGGGGTAGACCACCCACTTCGCAGGAGTCTACTTGCCCAGAAAGTAGTGTTGCAGGGGTTCATGGAAGCAGCGATGGTAGCAGTCACTGAGTGCGGAGTGTTGGGGGAAAAAAATCACTCCTCGGCAGTGTGGCAGTTTTTTGCAAAGCCGCTGGAAGAGGTGAACATGGGCATTTGTAGAATCTGTGGGCAGAAGGTGAAGCGTGGCCAGGGTGCCAATGCTGGCAACATGGCCCTGCGTCAACATATGCAGCGTCACTATAAATTGGCCTGGGAGAACCGTGGCTCTGATGTGGTGGCCCAGCCTGCCGCAGCAACCGCTACATCACCTAGTGGCACGCACCTGATTTCAGGCAGTCAAGGCTCCACCACCTCAGCAGAAGGGAGCTATCTGACCTTCCTATTATCTGCTGGTCCTGATACTCCTGCTCCTCCCCCTACTCCTCGTCAGTCTTTCCGTCAGCAATCAATCACTGAAGCAATTGCCAAGAGACAAAAGTATGCGTGCATTCATCCAACAGCACAGAAGCTGAACAAGCTCATGGCTAAGTTACTGGTGCTGCAGTCCCACCCTTTCCAAGTAGTGTTCTGTAGAACAGAAGGTTCCTTGAGCCTGTCGGTGTCTGCCAAAGTGAATGGCAGCGCCATCAGGTGGAGCTGTAACTACGGTCAGGGACAATACATGTCCTTTACGGCCCACTGGGTGAATGTGGTTCCTGCACAGCCACACCAGCGACTTGCGCAGGTGACACAGCTTCCGCCTCCACGTTCTCACGCCGTTGGTCCTGCGACAATGTCCGTCTCTGCCTCCTCATCCTCCACCATGTCCTCAGCCTCCACTGCAGGGACAATTCACAGTGCCCCTCCAGCATACCACGTGTGCAGGGCACGCTGGTGTCATGCCGTTCTGCACCTCGTTTGCCTGGGCGAATGGAGTCACACAGGGGAGGAACTCTGTCTCCTTCATCAAGAAATCGAATCCTGGCTTTCTCCACGACAACTCAAAATCGGAACCATGGTGACCGACAACGGGAAGAACATGGTGTCGGCACTGTGTCAGAGAGGGCTGAGCCATGCACCTTGCATGGCACACATGTTAAATCTGGTTGTCAAGTGGTTCCTGAAGTCTTCCATCCATCTGCAAGACATCCTAAAAATGGCCAGGAAACTTTGCATGCACTTCAGCCACTCGTACACCGCAAAGCACACCCACCTTAGCTTTAATGGCAGAAGGGCATCCCCAACATGGGCCGATATGCTATGTTTCCACCCTTTGGAATTCCACTCTCCATATGTTGGACGAACAGAGAAAGGCCATAAACGATTTCTTGATGATCCAAGCAGACAGGAGTACTCCCCTATGTAAATTGGATTTCAGCCAGTGGCAGCTCATGCATGACACCTGCCGTTTGCTCAGGTTCTTTGAGGAGGCCACATTATTTGTCAGTCTCCAGGACTGCGGGATGAACAACGTCATTCCACTGCTTCATGTCCTGTAACAGATGCTGGTTAATCTGGCTGGTCAGGGAAGTGGAAACGTGGCGCCTACATCTCACAGACACATTTGCACTGTGGGGGCTGAACTGGAGGAGGACATTGGAGCACAAGCAATGTGTAGCGAAATGGGTGGTTTTTCTAC